>NW_008348089.1:6755068-6773309 GCF_000622305.1 Nannospalax galili | reverse complement strand
TTATGATTATTAAATATAAATAATTTATAATATTTATGTTCAAAAGACTGTCAGAAAAAGAAGCCAGCAGAATGATAATGAAATATTCCGTATTCTTCTATGAGATTATGTGAGGGTTATATTAAGACCACGTGCATTGTTCTGTGCAGATGAGGAGGGGATATTTTGTACTTAAAGGCTAAATCCAGCTATTTTACTCTATGAAATATTAATCTTAACGGTGGTATCTATTTTATAGTACTTTTTATACTACTTCTATATGAAAAATAAATTGTTAATCGTTGCAGTTCATTTTCTTGACTGAACAGATAATAGAATCAAATGCCCTGCCATGCGACAACCACATCTTGAGGCTCTAAGTAGTTCTATTATAAACATGGCACTGTAACATTTGTAATACAGATCTAGTTCTGTGGCCACTTTCAAATATAGCAATGCTTTAGATTTAACTGGCTATTCAGCAGCCCTGCATTTTGACATTCAGCTAAATATTTAAATATAGCTAAATATTTAAACGCATAGCCCCCCCAATAAAACCTGCCTCCAGTGAATATTGTAGTTATCACAATAGAACTGACCAGAACCCATCATCAGTCACTTTAAAATTGAACTTGTGATATTTGAGGTTGTATATTTTGGTATAAAATTAGTAAAATAGATTTTTTAGTTCCAGTACCAATTAACCCTTCCCTCTCTCCCTCTCTCCCTACCAGGAGGTCTAGAAAACCAACCATCAACCAATCAATCTTCCTTTCCTATCTTCCCTTCCTTCCTTCCTTCCTTTCTTCCTTCCTTTCTTCCTTCCTACCTCCCTCCCTCCCTCCCTCCCTCCTTCTCTCTCTCCCCCTTCCCCCTTCTGATTGGATGCCATGTACCTTGGAACACCATGAGATGCTTTCACAAATGTTATTTTAAAGTACTGTTGATTTTTAAGTATTTGTAGTGTTTGTTTTATCTGTGTATTCAAAAATAGGGTTAATTTGGGTTTTAATCTGAGAAAACATTTTTCTTTAGATAGTTTATGTTATGGACACTAATGAAGTTCTTACTGAGACTCATAAAAACCAATATGACCAAGATCAATCCCATGGGCCAGCATGTCCCAAGTGTCCAACTTTGATGCACCAAAAATATCAGTAGCAATATAAAAACACTATAAATGGAGGATTCATGACCACATTTAAAAAGCAAACAAAATAGCTAACATTAGAAAATTCTTAAACTGTAGTTGGAAAATTGTTTTGATGATGATAATTTTTAAAATTTTCCTTGAGTATATAGAAATTCAGTGAAAGACTTTCAAGTGGTCCACCGAAAGTCTCATCAGTCATCAGTCTAGAATCCTTCTACATAGTCTTACCACAAGCCTCTTTCTTGACTTCTGTGAAGAAGTCTCTTTTTGGCTAGCAAACTGAGTTGAGAATGCCTCTTCAAGCATGCATTGGTGTAGGTGTGGATGTACTCAGTACTTCTTTCAAGCATTTGTAAATAATGTCTCACAACTTGTGAAGTGTTTCACACAAAACAGGAACACAGTAGAGGAGAATGATGAATAAAAGAAAGTAAGACAAACACGCAGACTTGGTTAATTTTGTTACAGTCTGATAATTCTTGAGCATACTTCATAAAAACAGTAAGAATGTTACCACCTCAAAAATAGCTAAGGTCTTTGGACATGCATTTTAGCAAGGCTGGCTATAAGAATTACAGTGTCTAGTATAATAAGAAAATCTGGTACCCCTTGTTAAAGAAAATACAAGTTAGTGACAGCAGAGAATTAATCATGAGCAAGTGTCTGAGCGTCACACAGTGTATCAGCTCACTAACTGAGGCTGTTGTACTGCATCAGTCTAAACACACTTGTAGATTGTTGGTCAAGAGTTTGGGATATCCTGGAAGTTTCATTGATTGGTATTTGTCGATGAGGCTCAATGGCAAAATGGTTGAGTTACAGTGTGTGATGTGTGATGTGTGATGTGTGATGTGTGTGTGTGTGTGTGTGTGTGTGTGTGTGTGTGTGTGTGTAAAAGAGGGGAGGATCTTCAGTACGGTAACAGGAGAGTCTTGAGAGTGTTTTCTAACTCAGATTTCATTGAGAAGTTTTTGTCCATGAATCTGTAACTCAGGGAAAGGAGAGCTATAATAGAGCTGTTATTGAAAAGGGGGTGTGGGGCAAGAAAATGAAAAAATCTGTTGCTTACTACGGCTGGCAGGTCACGTGCTTAATTAGGTAATTGGCTTACTTTAATGATCCTGGGTTTTCTAAGACAGGAGATGGGAGAGTCCAGGTTAAGATGGAGTATATACAGTACATCAGTGGCCAGTTTCCCCCACTGCCCACTTCATGCATTTATTCTGTGATGATCAGCATTATAGACATGGATAGACCTGGTAAATATTCTCAATGCTTCACAGAGCACTGTTAATTTAAGTTGAACTTGAGATGAAACCTTTCCTGCATTGATGCTATATAATGTAATCATTCTTGGAGTTTAGAGACCTTTGGTGAATGTAAAGGTGGGCTTGGGGTCTGCTTTATTGGAAGCTTATAGTCTAAAATTCCCCAGAAGGAAAATAGGCAGATTATAAGCAAATGACTTTTATCAGTGTGGTATTGGAATTAATGGTATAAGGAAACATTGTAGCCATAAGCCAAGCCACTGTGGAAGCTGGAGCTAAATTCTTACCATTTCAATAATATCCAAGAAAAACTGAGTAGCAATGAAGTTTCCAGTGAAGGCACAGGAATCTCCGGGGGGGGGGGGGAATCAGAGGATCAGAATGGGAGGAAAGGTCTAGCCTACCACCTCTGCACAATGAAGCCAACTTCTGAGTTGAGGCTATTTCTGCTTATGTCTGCACTGCATCCCAGCATTTAAAATCATGATGTAGTGACTGACACATACTGGAAACAGAAGATAGAGGGAATAGTTCATCATGCAACTGTGTACTATGCAGCAGGATGCCACTCCTACCTGTGAGACCCCCAAGCTGGAATAGGATGCAGCCTTTCTAGCACACACTATCTGGAGGCAATAGGCTCTTGAAATCACTGTGGCCTGGATTAATGTGTGCTTCAAATGAAAACTACATAATATTTTGAAATCTGTGTAAATGATTTGTGAGTGCTAGTTAGATATTAAAAGTTTATTAGGAAATGAATCTTGATATTTTCTCTGCACAATAACCTAAGTAAAGAAACTAAAATATTCATGCTTTATAAAAATGGTATGTCTCAAGGGATCTGTGGCTAACTAAATTTGTATTAGATAGGAGGACAGATTTCCTAAAGGGCCTATTAAGGATGATCTGTTGAATAAAGAATAATGTTTAAAAAATAAATCCCAAGGACTTGGTAAGGGCAGAATTACAAAGTGAACAATCATATTAAAGTGTTTTTCATATCGGGTTTCAAGAGCCTGGAGACTGAAGGAATTAAGCCATTTTACCAAATCTTGTGGCTGAACAATTATGATAAATCTTTTGGTCTCCAGAAAACATTTTCTTGGACATATAATGTGGTCACACCATGATTCATGTTCCCTCCTCCCCTGTCCCTCTCTTCCTCCCTCATTCTCCACCCTTTGCTCCCCACTCTGCCCTCCCTTGCTTCCTACTCCTCCCCCTGTCTGGTCCTCCCTCCACTCCTCCCTCATTCTCCTCCCCTTTCTCCCTCTCCCTTCTAATTTTTTTATACAAAGGGCCACTGAGCTCACAGTAAGGATTGTCACAGTTCTGGGCCAAAGGGAGGAAGGAGAGTTGGGAGACTGTGCTGTTGTTTGATGGCTGAATGTCCAGTATGTGCCTCTGTTTTATGAGAAGATGTGTATCATGCTTAGTTGATTGAATTTGATTAAGCAAGAAAATAAAAGTTAGGAGCTAAGAGGTTTAAATAAAAACTGATGTGGCTCCACTTACACGTGCACATCCATTTCCTGACCATCCTCTGCACAGAACAATCAGTTGCCAAATACTCAAATGAGAAAGCCAGTCTCCTGACAAAGGAATGTCTTCAAGCCATGAATCTAAATATTTAATCACAGTGGTTGAAGAATTCTTGGAACACTTCCAACCCCAGCGCAGAGTCCTGTTTCAGCCAACGTTGTCACCTTAGACTCGATTGCTGGTAAGTCCCACCTTCATGCTGCCCAGTGTGTATTAGCTAAAGTTATTTGAAATTAAATGCCCCAAATATTTGAAATCAGACTTCAATTTATACTATGTTGCATTCCAATTTGTAAAGTATTTGAATGCAGTGGTCTGTTTTTATTTGCTAAGCATATCTAGCTGTAGCATTAATGTCAGGAATTTCTGGTGTATTTTGTACATTCATTTAACTAGAACAGATTTGATTTATGTTGCCGTCATCCCGCCCAGACCCACACAGTGTAAATAGACCTAAAACTATAACCACACCTAGTGCAGCTATTAATGAAAAGGACCATATCTCAGGACATCTTTTTTTTCTGTTTCTCATGGTGCCAGGAAGAATAAAATCCAAGACTGCTAACTCTCCATTTCAAAACCTTGCAGTGCTAGGTCTTTTTTGATTTTTCATAGCTTTGTTATCCTGAACTTGAATTTGAACATAGCTAGAGGTGTGTAACTGAGGCAGAGTTGATTCATTGCTTGAAGAACTTTCAGTAGTGTCAGCAAGGGGTACCCTGATTGTTTTGTCTATTTGCCTGCATTTCTCTCACACATGATGATGTCACGGAAACACAACTTTCTGAACTGATTTTCAAAAATGCGCTAAGGATGACTGAGCAAAGTGTTTCATTATCAATAGTGCTGCACACATATCCAGCACACAGAATTGACATTCATGCCTGCAGTGTTGGGGAACTAAGAACCATATGGTTTCTTGGTTTTACACTTCCTGAATCAGCTTAATTGCATCTGCATACCAATTAGGCTTGCATAAATGTGTTCCAGGACTTTTTAGTTGTTGATTTTGTCTTCTAAAATTTTTATTTCAGTTTCACTAAGAACATTTTAAATTGCACTTGGTTTATAATTGGATATCATTTTATATTAATACGTATTATGCAATATGTCATGTATTTATTTTTTTATGATAACAGTTTGCTGTATCTATTCTATGAACCAGATTAAAACTCTATATATGGAAGTATACATATTACAGGCACACATATATTATACAGGTGTCTGTATTTTGTTGTTGGCATTTCTATAATGCAGTCTAGAATATGAATGAATTTTAGCTTGTCATTGGTATTTTTGAAGCATTATAAGTGGCTGAATAAATATGTAATTTAAGATTGAGATTTTATACATTGCAGTAGTTAGTGTTTCAGATGCTTATCTAGATAACAGTATCAGCAGAGCTCAGTTACAAATCCCTAAACACTCTCACTGAACAAACCTGTATAATGTGTCCTCATTAGGTCACAGTAAGGGTTGCACTCCCCATCTTCATGGCTATGACTCTTTAAAGGAGTTGTGTAATTAATAGAAACCTTTTGAGCCACTTTATTTCACTGGTGTCAGATTAAAGTCTGCTTTAAAGTACTTTGTTCAATGTACTCTTAGTACTTATGCTGTTTGTTGACAGTTTTCTATCCATAATTAAGCGATAGGTGAATGCTAAGAGACCTGAGTTACATCCAAGCATTTGCTTAAGGAAATGAAATGGTTGTCTTACAAAACTACTGTAGGGTGGCTTTCTCCTGTTTTGAAAATAATGGTTTTGTATTGCCCACATGCTTCCCATCTGCTTTTCTACTATATGGAATAGCTTCCATCATCTAGTGATAGTGTGCAACTCTGTTCACATTACCTCTTAAGTAAACATCTCTGAGAATCATCTTCCTCATAAAAATCTTAATAATAATTGGTGGTGTTGTGTAGTTTAAAAGCAACTCATCATTAATGTACTTTTTCAAAGAAATATTTTATTTATTTTTATTTTATGTATATGCATGTATTACCTGCATGTAGGTAAGTGCATGTCTTGAAATGCCCGCAGAGGACAGAAGAGGCTATTGGATCCCCTGGAACTGGAGTTATGGACAGTTGTTAGCTGCCATATGGGTGCTGGGATTAAGAGCAGATTCCTAAAAAATTTTGAACATTTTTGATATTTCATACTACTAAATATTGTATTAAATAAAATGTATAATAGGTTAAATCCTTCTCATATTTGATTGTAATTTTTTGTTTGAAAAAGAGAATGAAAGCGACTTTATATTGTCACTTAAGCTAAAGGTTTAGTTATTTTTATTTTATGTGTATAAGTATTTTGCCTGTATGTATGCATGTATGTATGAGCTCTATGTGCATGCCTCATGCCCGAGGAAGCCAGAGGAGGTAGTCAGATTCCCTGGAACTAGAATTATGGGCAGTTATGTGCCACCATGTAGGTGCTGAGAACCGGACCCAGGTGCTTTTAAGCAGTGGAACATCTCTCCAGTCTCTCCTTTTTTTTTTTTTTTTTTTTTTGTGTTTTGTGAGCCGGGTTCTCCGTGTAGCCCCCGCTCCCCCGGAACTCACTATGTAGCCCAGGCTGCCTTTGACCCCACAAAAACCCCCCTGCCTCTGCCTCCCGAGTGCTGGGATTAAAGGTGTGCGCCACCCTGCCCTGCTAAGCCTCTTTACTTAAGCTAATAACTAAATTCATAAACTATTCTTTGAATAGAATTTTTCTCAGTTCAGTTTTCATAAAGGATGTTTTCTTTATAAAGTTGTGGCCTAATGGTAGAAATAGGCATTAATAAATAAACATGTTAGCTTAAAATGTTTTAAAAAATGCTTGATTTCTTATGGAAGGAGAAATTTTGTAACTTTAATACTCAGTGGGCTATATTATATAGATATATTTATATGTTTAGATATGGCTGTTGGTGCTTCAGAAAAACTCATGTTCAAATAGCATTAAAATATCTGCACTGTGATCCCAAGTCTCATGTCCTGCCCATCTCACATGCTTGTACCTATATTTTAACCACTACGAACTAACGCAATACATCTGGATGCTACCAATTCTGTTTTCATCTTGTGCCTCTGGTCTGTTGATAAGTCTTCTTATCTGTTGATTATCACAGTGTGGTCCAGCACCCATAGCACCTACCCAATCTGGAAACTTGGAGGTCTAAACCCTATGATATCAATACCAGAAGACTGAGAATGAAACCCAAAAACTTTTCTGTTAGAAGTCATGGCGATGATTTTCATGCATGTTAAAGTTAGAGAGACATGCATAAAATAAGGAGTTCTTAACCAAAACCTGAACCCCTATATAGTTGAGGAAAAGATAGATGAAATTTAATCTTATGTCAGAAAAGACAGAACTTTTCCAAGTGTAAAGCATTGAAAAATAATAAAAGATATGAATGATATTTCAGATTACATAAAAATGAAGCTCAAAATTCTAAATTATCAAAAGTAGAATAGGAAAATATTTAAAATAGGTGTGTGTGAGAACTGTGTACTTAGTGTATAAAGGCAGTTAACACAGTGATGAATAAGAAGAAATCACCGAAGAATCAGGACCACAGAACATTGAAAAACAATTGTTTTCTTTTGTTTTGTTTTGCTTATGATACAAGATCTCCCCATGTAGCCCTGGCTAGCCTCAAACTCGCTATGTAAATGTATCCTGGGTTGGTGTTGTGCAGTGCTGTGGTTACAAGGAATCCACCACACCTAAGAAGAATTTGTATTTCCAGTGGTTTCTCAGGCACTGCTGCTGCTGGACACAAGGGGTGTGCTCTGAGAATCAGTGGCTCAGATGGATCATCACCCAGTAGATCCAGGGCTTTAGATGTATTGCATTCTTGGTCTAATGATGAGTGAGTAAGGAGAGCACCCGTATTCTCCTGCCTGAAGCAGAACACCTACTGTTTAATGGATATTTATGAAATAAGTAAACTCAATTTCACATACCCCCAAAACATGACGAGGTCTGTTTTGTTCCATACTTATCACCGCCTTCCTTCCATTTTCTTCACCTTTTCCTTCGCAGGACTGTCCTTGCATTGTGGTCAATATCATGCTGTCACTTACTGTTAGTTTTTATTTCCCTATTAGTTTGGTAAATTAGGTGATACATTTGTTGAAGCCTGCCTGTATTTATTTCACATTTCCTTTGAGTTTAAGTACAGATTCCCACTTACCAGATTTTATGTTTGCAAATATTGTATCTGGTGTAACCATTTTTTGGAAACTTCCTATTGTCTTTCTTCACGGTTTGATTCTTGAAGTGCTACAAAGTGGTCCTCTTACCCTGAGTGAATTAATCACTGCAGAATGGAAGAGAGACAGCCTTGAGGACAAATCTCATAGTTAGATACATTTGACTCTGGTCACTACAGCATAGGACGTTGCTGTCATCATTTTCTAAATGAAGATGAACGAAAGTCTAGGTTTTAGAACAGATTCACTGATTACCAAGAAGAGATTTATACAAAGCAGTTTGGTCCAACTTGGCAATACTTTGGTTGGGCTGAAATCCAAAACATCACTTAGGGTTCCTCCATTAATAAAAATTTGAGAAACTGGGTCAGCCAAAAGCAGAGGCATTCACTGCTGTCAAATTATTACTTAGGAGTAAAATATATTAGCTTCTTCTATGATGGTAGTATAAAATTGCTATTTTAATAGCAAACAAATCTCTTTGCTCTTCACTAGGTGAAAATTTAAATAAGTTATGGTGTTTGTTTTTAAGAAGCAAAATCTAGTGGTTAATACTTTTATGGAAAGTTGATAATACCTGAGAAAGTGTTTGAAAACCTACCTGGTGCATGCACTCTGTCTGCGACGCAAATGTACCGCAAAGCACTCCAGCTGCTCTGCACTGTTAGCCACGGACCCTGAGGTTAGCTGAGTACACAGAGCTGCATGTGAGAACCTGTTAACACAGCTCTCTGATAATGACAAGTAAGGGACCTCGGCATTGAAAAATCAACACAATAAATCGATGGTATTCGGTGTCTTCTATTTGTAGCAGTTTTGTATACCTCATCTTCACCAAATTTTCTAACTCTGAGACTAGAAATTAACTTAGTCTAGAGAATATATATATATATTTTAAATAAGAAAATTTACTTTCACTTTTAAAAAGACATGATTCAGTATTTCATCATAGTTTGTCTTGGGTAAACTTCTTACTCATCTTTTCCATCCGGACTTTCCCATTGTCGTTATCATTTTAACAGCATTTTCCCCCCAGTTAGAGTATGAACAAACCAATGACATAAAAACAAAATGATCCAAACAAACAAAACACATCCTGCAGATTGTCTTACAATTTTCTCTCTCAGCCCTCACATCCCACCTTCCCCAGCAAATCTTGTTGTTGCTCTCCCTAAGGAAACTATTATTCAGTGCGTAATAGCCACATTTATCATTACGTTTACAGTAATAATCTTATCCCTCTTCAGAGGGGGGACTGTTAGTAGCCAAAAGCCCCATTAACAAATAAGAAGAAAGAGTACAGGAAGTTATGAGAAAAAGGTGATGGGGAGATATGGGAGGAATTGGAGGGAAGGGAGTAGACATGGATTTGATCAAAACACCTTTTATAAATTCTCAATAAATTATTAAAAAATAATAATCTTAATTCAGTGACTTGTTGAATTGTAGAGCAGCAATAGCATTAGAAATACTATTTGCATTGCTATATGCCATCATGGCTGTGTCACAACAGCAGGAGAGCTGCTTGTCCATTACAGAGTGATAGGACTTAAAGATGTGTCAGCAGCGCCCAGCTTTGAATGTCACCTTTGCTGCTCTGACCCCCAATTTGTTTATTTATCCTAATAATTGTGGTCATATTTAAATTTGTTAGGAAGATGAAAACACATGTGTGCATTCTAGTGAATTTGTTGCTTACCTAAAAGAAATCCACAAAACAGCAACAAGATAAAACTGATTACATTTACGTACCTCCTTAAAAATATATTTTAGTTCAAAGGTATAAAAGTGGAGTGATACTCAACTGTAAAAGTATAGCTGATGCTTGCAGAGGAAGTGTTTTTGTTTGAAATAAGGACAACTAGAGACAACTCCGACTTGCTACCTTTGCCTCTTAACAGCTAAAGGGGCCTCTATGAATACTTTTTCAGTAATTATTTTCTCAAGTTAAATATGTCATTGAGAACAAATGAAACAACTGTTAATTCTTTGCAGTAGTCTTTGATGCAGGACCATCACAGAAGAATAACTGTCAATTTATAACAGATACTGAATTTTTTTTTTTTGGTCTTTTTGAGACAGGGTCTCCTTGTAACCCCAGCTGTCCTGGAACTCACTATGTAGACCAGGCTGGCCTTGAACTCACAGAGATCCTCCTGCCTCTGCCTCCCGAGTGCTTTTACAGGGAAGAAATAAAATTAATAAATCACTTATAATATGTACCAGGCAATCGTCTTAAAAATAAATGCAGTTTGGGGGCTGGAGAGATGAGTCCGTAGTTAAGAGTGCCACTTGCTCTTGTAAAGGCCCTGGTTTTGGTTCCCCACACTCACATGGAGGCTAACCCCATAATTCTGGTTTGAGGGGATTGGTATCCCCTTCTGGCCTCTGGGAGCATTGCATGCATGGTGCACTTATGTGGAGGTGAAACACTCATACACATAACAAAATAAAAATAAAGTTTAAAGTCAAAGAATAATATAGTTAATAAAAGTACTTTCATATATCAATATAAGAAAAATAATTACAATAAAACAAAAGTTATACATCTATCATGATCCTGTTGTTTATTAGAGAATTAGTCATTTCTTCTGATTTAAAGTTATTTCTACATAACCTGGAATGATTTCAGTTGGGTACCGTGTCAGTTCTTACATACTGATGTATCTTAAGTGCCATGCCTTCAATCCCAGCACTCAGGAGGCAGAGGCAGGTGGATCTCTGTGAGTTCAAGGCCAGGCTGGTCTACATAGTGAGCTCCAGGACAGCTGGGGCTACAGGGAGACCCTGTCTCAAAAAGACCAAACCAAAAAAAAAAAAAAAAAATCTATTCCAGTTCTAATTGATAGGTTACAAAGCATGAGCTCATGGACGGCGAGCCTCATTGATTAGATAATGGCAGAATAGGGGAAAGAGGTTTGGCACTGCATTCTAACTCTCCTTTAACAAAGAGGCTGCTGTACCTTTACTCCATCTGCTGCCCTTTGCAGTGTTCTTTCTTTACTCTTCTAAAAAAAATATATGTATGTATATATATATAGAGAGAGAGAGAGATAGATAGTAGTGACAGCTTATTGAACATTATTTTTACCTTCTCATATCTGTGTAACAAGATGAAATCTAGTTATTTAAGCTGCAAAGAAATAGGACCGAGATATGTGTGTGATGTATGTACATGTATGTACAAACATAGTCAACTCTTTAAAGAGTCTGTGTGTGTTTTACTAGATAAGGGGCACTCCTCACATTCATCTGGTCAGTTCACCTATCCTATGAATGGGGAAACAGAATCCAAGAAAAATGTTTTCCACAGATACACTGGGAAACAATGTCATTGAGAATGTAATGGTCATATACTGAGTAGAAACACATTTAAATACTCTGAAATTCTGCTTCTGAAATGATTTCTGACAGAATTAGCGCTCTGTGTCAAGACATGACTGAATGGAAATTAATATTCTCATTAGCAGTAACCACTCAGCACTGTGAAGCAGATAAACAGTATTTACAGCCAGAGCGAGGCTGCAGTGATTGGCACCTTACAAATTTCACTTTTTCTTTCACCATAACAGTGCTCACGTTCAGTATGATTGACCTAACATTTGTGTTTTCACTTGACTGGACACTGAGAATCATGAATTCTCCATTATTGTCTTTGCCTGTGTGTCTCACGGGTGTCTGTATTATGAACCATCTACACACACAAGGTTGTAAATGCTCAGTGCAGCTACCTTTTTCTAGAATACTCAGCAGCATATTTTAATTTAAATTTTAGAATTATTTTCCACAGAATAATCCTACACATCTTAATTGTATTTTTAGTTGTTTGAGACAGTGTCCTACTCTGTATCCCAGACTGGACTCGAACTCACAGCAATACTGTTCAGTCTCCCAAATGCTGGAATTACAGTTGCAAAATACGATGCCCAGCATAGGTCCTATACATGTTCATAGGTTAAAAACTTAAAAAAAAATATGGTCTGGAGAGATGGCTTAGCTGTTAAGAGCATTGGTTCTTTCAGAGGCCCCAAATTCAGTTCCCAGTACTCATATGGCAGCTACACATGGTGCCATACATGCAGACAAAACAGTCATCATACACACAAAATAAAAATAAAATATAACAATTGTTTAAAAAAAAACTTAAAAAAACTTATTTAGCATTTTAACTCTATCCAACTTTCTAGTTAAACATTAGACATTTCCTTTAATTAAAAGGACATTTAATTATCAGATACTAATAATTTTTAAAAAGCAAAGATTTATATAAAATGTATTTTTATATAATCATTTTCACTTCTGAGTTTTATGATATTTAAAAATATATCTCGTGCAATGCCTGCGGAGGTCAGAAGAGGCTGTTGGATCCCCTGGAGCTGGAGTTACAGTTAGCTGCCATGTGGGTGCTGGGATTCAAATCCGGGTCTTCTGCAAGAACAACCAGTGTTCTTAACTGCTGAGCCATCTCTCCAGCCCCTTTATGATATTTTTATAATTAAATGTTCATTAAATCTTTAGGTGGGTTTTGAACATTAATGCCTGCGGAGGTCAGAAGAGGCTGTTGGATCCCCTGGAGCTGGAGTTACAGTTAGCTGCCATGTGGGTGCTGGGATTCAAATCCGGGTCTTCTGCAAGAACAACCAGTGTTCTTAACTGCTGAGCCATCTCTCCAGCCCCTTTATGATATTTTTATAATTAAATGTTCATTAAATCTTTAGGTGGGTTTTGAACATTAATAGAAAATTTGACTTCTCTAGCAAAAGACTTTTGCACCCTCTGCTGGTGCATGTATGCAACTGCAGGCATTTTTTTCTAAACTTGGTTCTCAGTAAACAAAATCTTTAAGGCAAATGCAGTCAGCAGTCATTTTAATATTCAGTGAATAATATTCAGAAATGATTATGAAGAACGTGAACTTTGGGTGTGTATTTCTGGCTGGTATCTAATTACCTTATTAGCTTTTAAAGGAACAGTTAATAGCAATAAGTTATTTTTAAGATTTATTTTAATATTGTGTGTGTGTGTGTGTGTGTGTGTGTGTGTGTGTGTGTGGTGTTGGTGGGGTGCGCATGCACCATGATGTATATGGAGGTCAAAGGGCAACTTTATGGAGTTATTTCTTTCCTTTCACCTTTATATAGCTCCTGAGGATTGAGCTAAGTTGTCAGGATTCAATGTCAAGTGCCTTTACCTACTGAATTATCTAGGTGACCCACCTTATATTTTCAATAATGTTTTCATTAATTCTTTGAGAATTTCATATGATATATTTTAATCATCTTCAACTCAGTCCTCTCCTAACTTATTTTAGTAAGAAAAGATCATAGGGCTACCTACTTCGAACTGACCTCCAATTTAATTTACTCCATTTAATAAGTGGCTTGTATCACATAATCTATTATTTGGTAACGTTTGTTTTTTTTAAAAAAATGTTTTATTTTTTATTTTTATTTTATATGTGTATATGTGAGTATGTATGCATGTATGTAAGTGCACCCATGTTGTGCAATAGCTATGGAAATCAGAAGAGGGTGTCAGATCCCCTGGAACTGGAGTTACAGTCGGTTGTGAGCTGCCATTTGGTTGCTAGGAACAGAACCTGGGTCCTCTCCAAGAGCAGCCAGTGCTCTTAGCAGCTAAGCCATCCCTCCAGCCCTATGTTTAGTAATGTTTGAAATTTGGAAATATTAAACCCCCTAAGCTGGTAAAACCCTGGGTCATTCATTTTTGTCTTGCCTATCACTGAAAATATTTTAGACGAAGTAGCATATAACAAAAAGGGAAGGAAATAGTTTGCAGCATGGAAACTAAGTAGATTTTAACTATCGGGAAAGTAAATCTTAACATTAACCATTTCACTTTGGACTAAAAATCACTACAATATAAAATTTCATGACAAAACCAAATTAGAAAAGATAATGTATTGTTTTTAAATTCCTAGCATTTCTCTGTTTTATTTCCTAAAATATTTTATGACAAAATAGTACAAATTGAATTAAATTGTAAAACACTAGGAATTGATTGAATTTTGCCTTTCTTGGTCAAGCTTTCCCCACATTCCCATCCTTCCTGTTCCTTCTAGACACAATCACTGGTGCCGATTTTTGTGAATCCCAGTGTGGTATGATTTTTAATTCATTTTGCATACATATGTGTATATCCTTCCGCCATGTAATATTTTGGTAGGCTACATTTTTTATATTCTCTTAATGTAAAAGTAATTCCAGAATGCATTTCCACTACTAAACATCTTATAACATGCAGAACTAATGTCCCCCTTGATGACATCTGAAGGGAAGGGCCCTGGAAGCATGGCCAGTGCAGAGGCCCGAAGCACAACTGCCAGGATTTTGTCACATGTTTTAATGCACACATGAATGTGCAGAACATTTGTTATTTTATGCACATTATTTCATAATACATAAAATGGACATAAAATGTCCTTAGAGTATCATTTAGCAATTATCTGACTAAATGTCTTGACATTTTTTTTCCCATTTTCATATTTTTCACATTGTACCCCTAGTTTTTGTATGCTATTCTGTGGAATAAGTATATCATTTAGAAGTCTCTTCTGTAGGGTTGGGCATGGTGGTACACACCTTTAATCCTAGCACTTGGTAGGGAGGCAGAGGCAGGTAGATGGCTGTGAGATGGAGGCCAGCTGGGGTTGAAGTCTACATGTAACTGACTCGCTTGAGGACTCCAAAGCTCACTGCCCCTCTCAGGGTATCAGTCAGTGCTGGAGCTTCCCCAAGGGATTGTTCTAAAACTAATCTCCAGTGCTCATGACGGCTTTGCTTACCTGCCCTTTAGGTCCTTCCACAACTTATGTTCTTGGTTTTTTTCTTTGTCCTAAGAGCATTGCTTCAATGAATTGCTTGGACAAGAATTCTTATTTAGATTCTGTTTCTAAGAAACTTAACCTTGAACGGTTAGAATTTCCTTTAAGTGATAGCTACTTTCAAATCTAGCCAAATTCTCTAATGCTGGATATTACAAACACAGTATAACTCTTCTTTATTAAGGAATACCCTGTGTTTTCAGATACCTACTTTCCTTTTTAACACTGCACATTTATTATAGTGCCACTGTCATTACTGAACAACAAATTCACCTTTGGGGAATTGTGTTCAGAATCTGATGTGGTGTTTGAATTCTGCAATATTGTTAGTTCTTTGTTTCTTGTCTGAATTATTATTATTGAAAATCTAAAAGATAATGAAAAATTATTCAATAATATATAGTCAAGAGAGAGCGAGATCAGAATGGTAACTATCTGGGTCAAAGAATGTATGGAGGAAAGAGATTACAGTGTTGAGTATCTCTAACCCGAAAATTCCAAATGATCCCAAACCTGAAACTTCACACACTAATATGATACTGCAGTGGAAAATTCCACACATCACCGTGTACATCAACATAATATGATTCGTCAATGTCTTTTGTTTTTGGCTTGATCAGCAGGCATTCTTGTAGCTCTCAGTATTAAAAATGGACCTGAGCTTTTGTCAAAATCAACTTATAACTTTGGTTCCCTCTTAGGTTTAACTAGTTCATTACACGACTCTATATCTTGGGTGATTTTAGTTTCTTTTGCTTGTGGCCTGGTTATCCATAAACTTCCTAAATCAGACACCATGAATACGAATTTGCCTCAATTTGTTTTTCTTTGAGTACATATGTTTGTGCCTGGGTTTACCATTGTCTGATCTGTGTTTCTGTGCATGGTAGATCACCTTTTGAGTCACATTGTACTAAGTAAGCAAGGCTGTGTTTTGAGGTCGCCAACAGGGGAAGTGGTGGACATCTAGTTGGTAAACAAAAAGTTAAGGTTGCCTGGGAGTGGTGGTGCATGCATTTAGTCTCAGCAATTAGGAGGGAGAGGCAGATGGATCTATATAAATTTGAGGTTAGCCTGATCTATACAGCAAGTTCCAGGCCAGCCAGGGTTACATAGGGAGATCCTGTCTCTAAAAACAAAACAAAAGTTAAGATTAAATAACTTACTAAAATTTAGAAACAATTGTGAGCAGTAATATGGGACAGATCGTAAATAAAGGTCTTGTGTTTTCTAACCTAACACTCTTTTTAATAGACTAAGTAGTTTGGGTAATCTT
Source organism: Nannospalax galili (assembly GCF_000622305.1). Classification (NCBI taxonomy): domain Eukaryota; kingdom Metazoa; phylum Chordata; class Mammalia; order Rodentia; family Spalacidae; genus Nannospalax; species Nannospalax galili. The sequence goes on along the minus strand of NW_008348089.1, from coordinate 6,757,035 downwards.
GAAATTCTTGTGTCATAGTAAGGTTTTGATGTACTTTGGGAATGACTCTTCCACTTATAGGTTCTGAATTCTTTTGTTCTAAACCAAATTCTGTTCTGTGTCTTGAAAAGCAGTATTTTGCTTTAGTAGGTCTTATTAATAGTTGAATTCTATTGACTTGCTGTTTTTCTTTTAACTTTTCTCAGGCTGCTGAGTTGGCTGTCGCAGTGCAAGCGTTGGGGTCCCAATGGGGGACTCAGGATCCAGACGGTCTACCCTGGTCTCCCGGTTGCCAATATTCAGAAGAAGTATTAGCAGGAGACATGACTCTCTCCCTTCCTCACCCTCTTCCAGCGCCACGGTTGGCATCCACAGCTCCTCTCCTTCCAGCACTAACTCCAGCTCAGGTAGTACGGGAAAGCGCAGGAGCATATTCCGTGCCCCTTCCATCAGCTTCCACCATAAGAAAGGGAGTGAACCCAAGCAGGAACCTACCAGCCAGAACCTTAGTATCTCCAATGGTGCTCAACCCAGCCACAGCAATATGCAGAAACTGAGTTTGGAAGATAATGTAAAAACTAGGGGCGGGCATTCTGCGGGTTTTAGTAGTTCAAGAAACAAGAAAATAACAAGATCTTTGACAGAAGATTTTGAAAGGGAAAAGGAACCCTCAACTAACAAGAATGTCTTCATAAATTGTCTGAGCTCTGGCAGAAGTGAAGGGGATGATTCTGGATTTACAGAAGAGCAAACGCGTCGTTCTGTTAAGCACTCAGCAAGGAAGCTACTCCCCAAATCCTTTTCATCTCACTATAAATTTTCTAAGCCAGTTCCACAGAGCCAGTCCATTTCATTGGTACAACAGTCTGAATTCTCACTGGAAATCTCACGGTACCAAGAGAGGGAGCCTGTATTAGTAAGAGTGTCCCCGTCTTGCTCTATGGATGCAACGGATCGGGCAGGAAGCTCTTTACAGTCGCCTTTGCCTTCTGCTGATCTCACCACAGCTCAGACCCCTTCAGAATTTTTGGCCTTGACTGAAGATTCGATGTCTGAGGCAGATGTGTTTCCTAAAAGTGGAAGCATGGCGTCCCACTGTGACAACTGTGACCACGGTGATTCTACCTCTCAACGGGCTCCCAACCCTGCCACTGTTACAAAGTCAGCTGTGGAACTTGTGGGAGCTGGGCCCTGTGCAATCATGTCTCCTGGGAAATCCAGGTTAGAAGGTCGGTGTAGCACCGAATCTGATTCCTTACCAGACACCTCTGCTACTAATCAGAAGGAAGCGTTACTACAAATCACTGAGCTACCTATGAAGAATGTGAGCAACTCAGAGACCCACCGACCAGCTGACCAACAACGAGAGGAGCATGTGCTACAGAATGGAGAACCAGTGTTGAGGACTAGCTCCCCAAGGAAGCTGGGATTGTATGACCAGCATAGAACTTTAGCTGACCGTGTTAAAGGAATCCATCCTGTTTCTGATTCAAGGGTGATCCCCTCTTCAGCAGATCATGATGTTTTTAACAAAACATCCTATGGCTACGAAGCAAGTGCTGCCAGAGGTATTCAGATTTTCTTTGTCTAATAAGTGGTGCAAACTAATTTTCATTGATGTTTGTTCAGTATTTTTTCCCCTCTCTGGAATAGAAACATTTTATTTTTCACTCTACAATTTTCATGTTTATAATTTGATTGCTTTGATTGATTTTAAACTTATCCCAGTTTTTAATGAAGCTATAACTCATTCCTATTCATTTTTTCTTAGCTGTTTATTGATATTATCCATATTCTGACCTCAGAAGAAAGTAGAAAGAAACTGTAATGTGACTTCAACTAAGATTAGGACTGCCTTTTTTAGTGTTTACTGTAGAAGTAATATATTTGCTAATTAATGAAATGGGTATATCTCAGTCAAAATCATTTTACAAGGGACATGTACAACTTAAATTTGGTTTCCTGTGTTAACAAAACTTGTATCTCTC
>NW_008348089.1:6738083-6754867 GCF_000622305.1 Nannospalax galili | reverse complement strand
GAAAATGTTCAAGGGAACTGTTGAATATATACCACTTACTAGACTATTTTCTACATCATATTTTATTCTTTTCTTCTACTGCCGCCACTGTTACTAGTCTTTTTCTCAAAATTGAAAATGGTTACTATGACTTAGGAACCAATGTATCTTCTTTATATGCATTAATTGAAATGATTTCAGTTACTAATATAATTGTAAGCTATAAGCTATTTTATAGCAGGAAAATTGTAGGGAGAGAAGCTATATATCTAGGGTCAGACCGAAACAGCAGACAGTTAACTGGGCTGGGCCCTGCTGGGCAGACTCCTCCTGTTTCTTATTTTGCAAATGTGGAAACTGAGGTCAGTGTGTAACACAGCCAGTCTGAAGTTATCTGAATCTAAACTCAGGCTTTTAATAACTATGTAATACTGTATGCATAATATAACAAGTTAAATAAAATGCAACTGAGTCAAATGATGCATTATCATATCAAAAACTGTAAGATAATGTGAGTATTGGACTAACTCCTCTGAGAACACAACAGTTTTTGCAATTTAAATGCATGAATTTGATGTTAGAATATTTGATTCAGAAGCATATTTTTATTTGTGTTTCTGAGATGCAGTCTCACTGTGTAGCCTAGGCTGACCTGGAACTCTTTATAAAGTCCATGTTGGCCTTGGACTGGCAAGAGTCCTCTGGCCTCAGCCGCCTGAGTGCTGGAGTTACAAGTGTAATAAACATAGATAGGATTTGCTTATGTGATTATTGTGAGCCTTGAAAAGGGATGATTCCTCAAGTTTTGGGCTTCAAAGTGACAAAGTGATTGTTTGATCACTATAAATTTAGAAATTTTACTGTAATAGAGAATTTTTTAACCATTCTAAAGTTTTTAATTATCTTTCAATGGCACATTGATTAAAAATCTCCACTTAAGTATTTATATTAATCTTATTAATTTTTCTTTGAAAAGTTCTTGCCAGTAGCCTCAGTCCATACCGTGAAGGGAGGTTCATAGAGAGGCGGCTGCGCTCCTCCTCCGAAGGGACTGCAGGGAGTAGCAGAATGATCTGGAAACCCAAAGATGGACACTCAGAAGACATAAATAGTCTAAGAAAACAAAGAGCGGGTTCCTCATCCTCAAAAATGAACAGTATGGTGAGTACATACCCGTGTCTGCGGCTAACATACGTGGCACATTCATTCGTGCCTCTCGCAAATAGGACAGAGTGAATGGAAAATTGGTTTCCATAGTTGGTGTTGCCAATCAGAGAGGCTAATGTTTTACTTGAGATTCTTAAGGGGTGGGACAGATGTCAGACATGTCAGACAGTGGCCTTTTGTCCCTATCTCCTTTGCTTGCCAAGAAGTGTGCTTCTTTTGATTTTAAAGCATGATCCTAGAATTTGAAATGATGGTCACCAAGATATGTCATATCACATTTCACACCCTGTCCTCATCGTATGACCACTCTACATGGCACTTATGCCATGACCACCTTTGGCGCTTCTGTGGGCTCTGCCCTGGCTCTCCCCTCACAGGGTGAGGAAGGTGTGGGGTCTACAGGTGACAGTGCATATTTCCCACTTGTGGCTTGAACGCATGGTGAAAATGCTGAATGTGCTGGTATGATGAGGGTATGTGTGGGGTGTAGTTATCGTGTTCTGTTCTGAGCTTACCCATGTGGGCTGGGTGTCTCAAAAGTGCAGTTCTCCCATGATACAGGATGGAGCTAGATGAACCGTGGGTGGGAAGGCATGAGGTATGAACTGCAGTCTGGAGCTCTGGAGGCCTCAGGTCTTACACATACTAGGCTGGGTTTATAATTTTAGAGTTCACCCTGCTTGTTTCTTGAAAATACGTCTTTCAGTTCCCATTATTTCACACTGTTACCTTCAAATTATACATCTACCTACTGCGCACCTCTCTACCTACCTATTCAAGCATACAAGTAAAGAATGCGCAAAATAAATCACTTCCAATGTCTTTTTTTGCTTTAGATAATTTATCTTCAAATGAAAACACTGCCATCCATATTAGATACTTGTGTCGTTAAGAAGTCTTAGATTAGTAACATTGAGTTATAGGGAAAACACTGTGCCTGAAGTTAGAACTTCTGGCCGCTGTTCTGTGCTGAGCATTTCAATCTTGGCAAGCGACTGAACGACAAATGACAAAGGCTTCTTGATATCACTGAACTGGAAAATGATCATGTGTGGATGAATTTATGCTTATAATATTTCAAGTTGAGGACCATTGTATATTATGAAAATTTTCCCTTCAGAAAAATATTATTGCTTCTTTATGGAACAGTCAAGTAAGACTGCCTACACTTAGGCCTTTGAAATATTTTATAATTTTACAATACTTATTTAAATAGTTTCCTTGTAATATCAAAAATTGACTTACTTTCTTAGAAACTCATATAAGATTTACAGCTTATTATAATAAGACATGATTTTGCTCTGCTGCAGTCTTACACATTTTCAAAATGTATCCCCTGCAGTTCTAAATATAGCCACGAGGTGGCAGCATAACACCACGTTCTTGGTGTATAGCTACGCTTGGAACAAATTTGGTAAAGCTACTGAGATTGTTTACTGGACTACAGATAATATTTGTTGAAATAAATACCATCACTTCTGAATTTTCAGAAGAGACTTTCCAGATATTCTTTCATAATTTTACTGTTTTCCTTTAGATTTTGCAATTTATATGTCAGCCTTCATTTATTTTATCATTTATTGTTTTACTTGAAGTATTCTTGATACATTCTTTTTTTTAAAGTTTATTTTTTTATAATTTTTTGAAATTATTTTTATTTTATGTGTATGCCTGTATTTCCTGCATGTAGTAAGTGCATCCGTGTCGTGCAATGCTCGCGGAGGACAGAAGAGGCTGTCAGATCCCCTGGAACTGGAGTTACAGACAGTTGTTAGCTGCCATGTGGGTGCTGGGTTTCGAACCCAGGTCTTCTGCAAGAACAGTCAATGTTCTTACCTGCTGAGTTATCTCTCCAGCCCCCGCTTGATACATTCTTGATTGATTGTTTTGAGATAGACTCCATTAGCCCTGCCTGGCTTAATCTCACACCTCTGATTTCTGAGTGTTGGGATTAAAGTCATGACCCACCACACCCTGCAAATACTCAAATTGTTATCTGCGTTGGGTGATGAGGTTTTGCTGCTAATGCTTGATTTTGATCAGGAAGGCTGTGCAGTTACAACGTGTTCCAGCAAAATTGAGCATTTAGGATTGCAACCTCTTAGGATGGTTTCCATCCTCACATAACCACACAAGTCAGGAATGATCATAGAAGGGCAGGGAGTAGTCAGCTAGCTGTGTATGTTCTGGATCAACGGGAGACACAGTGTGAGACCTTGGTCATATGTGTGCTGGTGGTATCACAGTCACCTGCATGTCTCCCATCCAGCTTGCTTCACTTCTCAGCAGCGCACAAACCCAGAAGCCCTTTGAACCAGGTAGATAAATGCTCCATTCTTTTGTTTTGCTTGAGCTGTTTTGGGGGAGGAGTAATTCTTATTTAGAAACTGTCACCATTAGTTATATTTTTGGTGAAAGGTTCATGAATATCATATTAATGGATTTAAATAATTTTAAGTTAGTGACTTTAAGATCCATTTGAGTAGACAGAACTATAGCTATCACAATTTTTCTTTATGCAGTTCACATGAGAGTGGACTTAGCCATTAGTTCATTCCCTCTGTGATTATTGGCAGTAAAATTTGATGAAATAACATTGTGACAATAACAGTATTAAATAATGCATATTAAAAATTTCATTAGTAACTGTATTTATTTGTTGATTGTTGGTCATTGTGTTAGTTATTTTTCTGTTGCTGTGATAGAAACACTGTCCCAAGCAATTTATAGAAGGAAGAGTTTATTTGAGCTTATGGTTCCAGGGGAATTACAATCCATCATGGCAGGAAGGCATGGTGGCTGGAGGTGGCTGGAGCAGGAACAGCAGAAGCTAAGCTCTCACATCATCATGCAGGCACAGGAATCAAGAGAGTGACTGGAGATCCAGCAAGGCTAAAGAACTCTCTAAGCCCACCCCCAGTGACGTGTTTCCTCCAACATGGCCACACCCTCTAAAACCTCCCAAAACAGCCCCACCATGTGGGGACAAGATGTCCAAATACTTGGAGCCTATGGGGGACATTTTCATTCAAACCACCACATTCCACCCCCTGGCCCCCATAGGCTCATGACCATATAAAATGCAAAATGCATTTAGTCCAACTTTAAAAGTCCCCATAGTCATCGATCTCAATACTATTCAAAAGTCCACAATCCAAAGTCTATTCTGAGACTCAGGTAAATAACTGTAAGCCTCTATAAAATCAAAAGACAAATTACATACTTGCAACATATAGTGGAACTGAATACTCATTACCATTCCAAAAGGGAGGACTGGAAGGATACTAAGGAAATACCGGACCAAAACAAGGCTGAAAACCAGCAGGACAAACACCAAATCCAGTAGCTCCATGTCCAACTTCTGGGATTTACCTCCAAAGGGCTTAGATGTCTCAGCCTCTCTAGCTTTGCTGCATGCAACACACATCTCTCTCTTGTGCTGGTACCACTCCCTGTATGCAGGTCTTCTTGGCAGATGCCTCACAGCTCTGGCATCATGGAACTTCTTGGGGTCTCCATTGCCAACCTGGCTTCACCTTCACAGCTTCAGGCAATGGCCTATCAGGGCCTTCTCTATGCAGGGGAACTCCTGCTACATGTTACCTGGCCTCTGAGGCTCTCTGTAACTGTGGAGGAAGAACTGATGACCCCTTCACTCTTGCATCTTTCATGCCTCTAAAGCCAGCACTAGGTGAACAACACTGCCAAGTTCAACTGCAAGTTTGGGGTGGACTCTACCTGCTTCATCCATTTTAGAAGCTTTTCTCTTCAATGGTCCCTGCAGCATTTTCCTTTCACAAGTTGGAGGCTTAACTGGGTGTGGTCTTGCCTGGAGGCACTCTCTCCATTGTTTAAGTTTGAATCCGTAGGCCCCTTCTTAATGACTTTAATCTCTTTAATCACTTTAATCTCCGTATCAATGGGATTCTCTGTATCACATGGTGGGGCTCCAACATTTATCTTCCTAGTGCTCTTTTCCAATCAAAACTGTATTTCTTTCTGCCCCATTTGTTCTCTTTCACTGTAGATCTGCATAATAGTCACCATTAATAGCCACACCACTATTTCTACATTAGGCTGTCTTGAAATTTCTTCTGTTAGAGAAATTAGTTCATTGCTTTTCAACTTAGCCTCAGGCAAGCTTTTAGGTCCAAGGCAGACTCCAGCCAGACTCTTTGCCAAAATATCCCAAGTGCTGCTTAAGTCCTTATTTCCCTCTGGACTTGCATTGTTCTCAGCACTGCTTTCTTCCAGGCCCCTACTAGAATGGCTTGGTACGCTCTGCTTACAGCAATCAACCACTTTTCTAGTCCAAGCTTCCAAAGTCTTCTACATTCTTCCAAAACCCCACGTGGTCAGGTTCTTCACAGCCAACAGCCCACTCTCTGGTACCAATTATTGTATAAGTCACTTTTCTGTTGCTGTGATAGAAACACTAACCAAAGCAATTGGTAGAAGGCAGAGTTTATATGAGCTTATGGTTCCAGGGGAATTATAGCTTGTCATGGCTGGGAGGCATGGTGGCTGGAGGTGGCTGGAGCAGGAGCAGCAGAAGCTAAGCTCTCACATCATCATGTAGGCACAGGAAGCAAGAGTGCAGCTAGAGATCTGGCAAGGCCACCCCCAGAGATCTCTAAGCCCACCCCCAGTGTCACATGCTTCCTCCAGGATAGCCACACCTTCTAAAACCTCCCAAAACAGTGCCACCATGTGGGGACAAAATGTCCAAGTACTTGGAGCCTATGGGGGACATTTTGATTCAAACCATCACAGTCGTCAAAGAAACATTAAGAAGTAAAGTAGTAGAGGAAAAGTAAAGTTTTCTTTTTCACTCTATATTGGTTCAGTCCCTTTGTGTTACTAATAACACAATACCAGAGACTGAGTAAGTTATAAAGAAAAGATTTTACTTTTGGGCCATGGTGCTGGTCCAAGGTTGATGTCTTTTCCTTTTTATCTTTTTGAGATAGGGAAGGTCTCTCTGCAGCTCCAGCTAGCCTAGAACTCACTATGTAGACCAGGCTGGCCTCTATCTCACAGACATCTCCCTGCCTCTGCCTTCTGGGTGCTGAGATTAAGTCAGTGCCACCGCATCCAGCCTGATGTCTTTTTGATTTTTGAGACAGGGTTTCCCTGTAGCCTCAGCTGGCCTGGAACTCACTATTTAGATCAAGGAAGCACTGATTTCACAGAGATTCCCCCCATACCCCGCCTCTGTCTCCAGAGTGCTGGGTTCAAAGGCATGCACCACCACGCACAGCCACATAATGTCTTGAATCTATTGCAATTGGTAGAGTGGCCATTTTCACAATATTAATCCTACCAATTCATGAGCACAGGAGGTCTTTCCATCTTCTGATATCATCAGTTTTTTTCTTCAGTGTCTTAATGTTTTTATTATGCCAATCTTTCATTTCCTTGGTTAGGTTTATTCCAAGATATTTTATGTTTTTGAGGCTATTGCGAATGGGATTGCTTCCCTGGTTTCTTTCTCAGTGTTTGTTGGGATATGGAAGGCTACTGATATTCGTGTCTTAATTTTGTATCTTGCTACTTTGCTGAATGTGTTTATCAGCGCTATGGGTTTTCTGGTTGAGTCTTCTTTAAGTATTTTATATATGCCATCATATCATCTGCAAATAAAGATGCTTGACCTCTTCTTTTATAATTTGTATCCTCTTTATCTCCTTCACTTGTCTCACTGCTCAAGCTAAGACTTCACGTGCTATATTGAGCAGGAATAGAGAGAGTGCACCTCCTTGTACTGTTCCTGATTTTAGTGGAAATGCTTCGAGTTTTTTCCCCATATGGTATGGTAATGTCTGTGAGCTTACTGTATTCTGCCTTTATTATGTTGAGATGTGTCCTCTGTATCTCCATGACATTTATTATGAAGGGCTTTTGGATTTTATCAAAGGCCTTTCTACATCAAATGAGATGATAATGTCATTTCTGCCCTTGATTATTATGTGGTGTATTACATCTATGGATATATACAGTGCAGAATTCTACAGTACTTTCAAAGAAGATATAATATCAGTAATCCAAATTAGTTGATAAAATAGAAAAGGAAGAAATACTTCCAAGTTCTTTTTACTAACCCAGTATTATTCTGATAACAAAACCAGAGAAAGATAAAAAAAAAAAAAAGAAAAAACAAAAATCTACAAGCCAATCTCCCTGATGAACATAGATGCAAAAATTCTCAATAAAATACTTGATAACTGGATTCAAGCACATATCAAAAAGATCATTCACCATAATCAAGTGGGCTTCATCTGAGAGATGCAGGAGTAGTTCAACATAACCAAAAAAGTCTAAGAAAATAACATCACAACACCAACATAACAGAAATTTAATAAACACTGGGTAATCATGACTCTCAATAATAATGGTCTCAATTTTTCAGTAAAAAGGCACAAAATAACCAATTTGATTAGAGAACAGGATAAGATAAACATTCTGCAATTTTTTACTCTTCTTACCCTCTTGATTATGTTTAATCTCTTCAGACCTCTAGTATCCACTGTAGAACTGGCTTAGTGGGTGTATTAGTCAAGGTTCTTCAAAGAAACAACTGGTAGAATGAATATATATGTATAGGGATTTATCAGCTTAGCTCAGAGGATAGAGTCCGAGTAGTCCAATGATGACTGCACCACATTGGAGAGGCTGAGAAACTGTAGGTCACTCAGTCCACAAGGCTGGATGTCTCAGTAGTCCCAATCTGGTGTTGAAGGTCTGATGAATTCCAAAAGATCTGCTAGTCTTTAGTCTACAGCCGCAAGATGAACTCACCACCGAAAGAGAAGGCAAGCGGCAAAAAGCTAGTGCTCTCCTCTGCCTTATGCAGGCTGCCATCAAAAGGTAACACCCACATTTAGGGCGTGTCTTCCAGCTTCAGATGATCCAGTCAAGAAGATCTCTCTCATTTCTGTTAATCCCAGATCCAATCAAGTTGACACCCAGGATTAGCCATCACAGTGGGCATACATTTCTTAAATCTGTTTTTATTAAAGAAAGTTTTTTCCTTCTCCTTTGATTATAAACAATAGTTTTGCTGGGCATCTGTGTTCTTTCATGACCTGTGGGACACTGGTACAAGCCCTTCTGAAATTCATAGTCTCCACTGAGAACTTAGCTGTTATTCTTATGGACCTGCCCTTATGTGTAATTTGATCGTTCTCTTTTATAGTTTTCAATGTCTTTTCTTTCTTTCATACATTCAGTGTTCTGACTGTTATATGGTCCAGTCTACTTGGTGTTCTATATGCCTCTTGTTCTTTGATAAGTATTTCTTTCCTTACATTTTGAAAGTTTTCTTCTATAATTTTGCTGAAATTATTTTCTGTGCCCTTGACCTGGGTTTTTTCTCCTTTTTCTACACCTGGGATTCATAGATTTGGTCTTTTATAGTGTTCCAGAGGTCCGGAATGCTCCATTCGCTGGTTATTTTATATTTAACATTTTAACCGAGTGATTTATTTCTTCTACCTTGTCTTCAAGATCTGACTTTCTCTCTTATACTTGATCCAGTCTATTGTAAGACTTTCATATGAGATTTTAGGTAAGACTTTCGTATATGAGAGTTTTGTCTGATTGCCTGAGTTTTTTATTTCAAGTTTTATTTCAGATTTGCTTCTCTTCAGAGATTCTTTTTGTTGAATCTTATGTCTTGAGCTGTTTCAGTGACTTCATTCAACTCTATTTTCACAGTCTTCATTCAGTCTTTTATTCATATCCTCTTTGAGTTCCTTGAACATAATATAATTGCTATTTTGAAATCATTGTCTTGTTCATTAGCTCGGTTATTTTCTCAGGAAACATTACTATGGGGGTGCTAATTCATGGAGGAGGCATGTTGTCTTGATATTCATGTCTTTTTGTATTTTTGTGATGGGACCTAGGCATCAAGTTATGTCTCTGGTGGTTTTTCTTGGTATGGATAGCTTACCTGGCCTTTGTCGAGTGGGTGTTTGTATCTTTGTCTGCTATTACTGTTACTTTTTAGGTTGTGACTTAGCTGTGTGGTGTTTGGTGTTCAGCCTTAGGGCTATTCTGTGTTGTGTAAATGAGATTTAGGAAATGGTCTTAGTTCAGTTAAGGATAGTTGCAAGTGCTGAGCCTGAGGTTCTGAGACAGACTCTATGTGGCCCTGGAGCAGAAGGGTGGGCTGGGTGCAGCTAGGTGAGTGGGTGGAGAGACAGGTTAATGTAGATTTTTGATCAGAGAGAGGAACAGGGCTGGTTCTAATTTGATGGTACATGGGAAAAATGCCCAAATGCGTCTCTTGACTAGGACTGTCTGGGATGATGCACAGGATGCACAACTCCAACTATGCTTTTGGAATGTGGGGGTGGCAGCTAGACCAGTAAGAAGGCAGCATGTCCTGAATGAGGCCTGGGACTATGGGACAGAGAACAGGGAATGCAGGGGTTTGGGAGATTACCAGTCTGCCTGAAGTGTGGGGTGGCAGAGAGAATGCTCATATACATTTTACTTATTTATTTATTTTTTGAAACAGGTTGTCCCTGTAGCCCCAGCTGACCTGGAACATGCTATGCAGACCAGGCTAGACTTATTCTCAGAGAGATTTCACTGACTCTGTCTCCCAAGTGCTGGGATTAAAGGCATGCGCCATCACACGGAGATTATACTTTTATTTTTAAATGGATCAAGTTTATCTCATACCTTCTTTAATGTGACAAGAGCGATAGCTCTGCATAGTGTGCTCCATTCCTACATGGTCTCACAGCATGGGAGAGTGAGCGTTTATTGAGTCAAGATCCATGATGAATTTCTGATCAATTTAATAGATGTACCATTGGGAAAGTGGAATTGATGCTGATTAAAATAACACCAATTTTTGAAGGGATAATCATTAGATTCTGAAGGTTTCACATTATTCTCTTTTTAAAAAATATTTTTATTGAGTTTTTGTGCATTTCATAAAATAAATCCTAATCAAATTTAGACCCCTCTCCTCCATCTGCACCTCTTCATAACCCTCCCCCCACTGGATTTCATGCATTATGCCATGTATGTTAAAACCTATTCAGTCAAGCTTTTGTACCCAGATGTCCTTGGGTGCAAGCTCATCCACTGGAATCTAGTCAGCCTATCTAGAGTCAATACTTTAAAGATCGACTCTCCCTGACCTCACAGTATTCAGTTGCCCATAGTTCTGCTAAATTGGGGCCTGCTACCCATTTCCCCAGGTCTATGCTGGTTTTTGTCTGATTGAGTCTGCATGACACATTGTTGTAAGTTTATATGAGTAAGTTCTCAGGGGCCTGAAAGCCTTGGTTTCCTTATGTTCATGCCCTAACCCTCGCTCTTACAATTGTTCCGCTGCCTGTTCTGCAATGGTCCCTGATCCCTGGTTGGGTGAGGTTTAATACAAGAGTCCTGTCTGGGGACACACACTCTGCAGTCTCTTATTTTCTGGAACTTGGCCCGTTGTGGCCTTCTGGGTGTATCACACTCTGTTGTATGAGGAAGCTTCACTGGTGAGAGTTGAGGGATGTATTAGCATTTTCTTTACTCTCTACTCTCTGTTCCACTATGTTCCATGAGCCTTAGATTTCACTGCAGATGTGTCACTTAGGGCTGGGCATCTTTCAGATATATTCTCTGTATGTGACCAGCTGTGGAACTCTGTAATAGCCTCCATCTGTTGCAGCTTCTTTGATGAGTGGTGTATGTTATACTTGTCTGGATAGAACGCAGGTCTGTGGCAGGCAGATCAGCAGGGCTGCCAAAGCCAAGACAGGGGAGAGGACAGCCTGTAGAAGGTCTAACAAACGAAGCTGGAGAGTTGAGCTAATCTGGGTGCAGGGAACCAAGATACAATGGACAGGTCTGGACTAAGAAAGTAGGCCAGAGATCTGATCTTAAAGGGCAGGAATAGGCCTGGGACCAAGACTAGAAGGAGGACTAAGGGCAGGGAGAGAGTGGAGATGTTCAGAGTGTAGGGGAATCAAGGCACATTGGGTGGGATCTCACATTTTTCTCTTTAAATGATTAAAAAAGTTGTTTTTCTTATCATTATTTTATTACTTTAAAATGTAAACACAACACATTAATTTTAATAAGTAAGTTAAATTATGACTTCTAAGGTCTGGAAATAGATTGCTATTCAGTAATTAAATCCAAGGCCTGGTGAGATAGTAGTTAAGAGCACTGGCTGCTCTTGCAGAGGGCCTGGGTTCTGTTCCTAGCACCCACATGGTGACTAACAGCCATCCATAACTCCAGTTCCAGGGGATCCAGTGTCCTCTTCTGACCTTCTTAGGCATTGCACGACACGGATGCACTTACGTACATGCATAATGCAGGCAACACACTCATACACATAAAATAAAACTAATAAAATATACATAAAAAGAGAATTAAATTCAATATAGAGCATCATGGAGTATAGACAAATATTTGCTGTATTTGTGCTATTTTAAATTTTAAAATAATTTTAAAATTATGGAAAACATATATGATTACCTCACAAAACATTATACTTCCTGTCAGGGTCACGGTGTGATTGACAGATGAGTCATGCATTACAGTTTAGTCTTACTGTGTGATGGTTGTTTAAAGTGGTCACTCCTAACCTGGAGCAGCTGCTATGTTACTGTTTTTATAAATTACTCCAGGGAGCCTTCTGCTCTGGTATTTGAATTTGCTCTAGTATAGCATGCCTCCTCTCTTTATATCTTCTATTGTCCTTAGATAGTCACATCTATTCTGTACCAACAGATGTACCCACTTACAAACTTTTTTTTGTAAGACTTTTCATTCTATGCATTCTTAAGTATCTAAAAAATTATACTTTCCATATGTAGCCATTTTTATTATTGTTGCTGTTAAGACAGGATCTCACTATGTAGCCCTGAATGGCCTGAAACTTGCTAAGTTGACCAGGCTGGCCACAAAATCACAAAGATCCACCTGCCTCTGCCTCGTAAGTGTTGTGACAAAAACATACACTCCCACGCCTAACTTCTGTCAGTTGTTTTCCATCTTACCTGTCAGTGAGAAAAGGAATTTTAAGGCTAAGAGTCACATCAATCAGAACTCTTTCTAGGTGCTTAGATACAGGAAGAGTGGACAGGTCCCCAGACCCCCAACTTCTTTCTTTCTACATCAAATGAACCAGGCTGTGGAGTGAGGCTTGGACTATAGGCTATGTGCAATTGCCTCACACAGGAGGAGTCCTGCCAGTGGAAACATCCCCATTTGGTATTTTATCTATTTATTGGACATTTTATAGGGAGCTGTGTATATTCTAGATTCCAGCTTTTCAGAAGTAATCCTAGAATTAATCCAAGTAAACTTTTTATAAGCAATTCTAGCCAGGTTGATGTATTCTCCAAGTAATGGCAGTCCACAGATAAATGCTATTTCTCAGAGACACAACATAGCTTACCCGTGTGCTAGGACTTCTGTCATCAGAATGCTTACAGGGAACTCACTCCAGCTCGCCTGTCTTCCGAAGTTGGGGGTAGACTGCACAATTTCCCCCCAAATAGGATAGAGGACTCCTAGACCAGTACAACTTGGCAACAAGTGTGAACTTTGAATCTTTTGCTCTGTCCTTTTCTTGCAAACTTCCTATCACTGCATGCAACTTTGACCCATTTTCCGCCATTTTCTCAGGTCTTAGGAAACTGTCGCTTTACTTCTCAAAGCTAGTCACTATCTACATTGAGGCGGTGCAGTGTCCTCCACCAGTTCATTTCTTATTTTTTGTCTTTAGCTTCTTTATTTCTCGTCACTGTTTAGAACACCGTCATCCTTGAAGGAAACAAATGACAGTCACTTCTGTGTGTCGCCTGCGCCTAGTGCTCCCTCATATCCTTTTGCTTCCTAACAAGATGTACATTTCTCTTGTTCTCTGCGTGAGTTTCTCAGTTTCTGTGCTCTCATCAACACCACATTGTCCCATTTTCTCCTGGGTAACTATGAGAGGACTTGAGCATTATAGGAGTATTATTTTTTTTTAAACAGTACTTCACTACGTAGCCCAGGTTGTCCTTGAACTCATGACCCTCCTACCTCAGCCTCCTGAATGCTGGAATTGCAGGGCTGCACCACCACATCCCTGTACGGCATGCTTAGTAACATCTTTGACCTCTGTCTCAACTGTGACAGTTAAAACACCTCCAAGGCATTGCCAAACATGCTTCAGTGGACAAAACTGAACTCGTTGATTCTGACAGTTCATCTGTGAGCTCTCTTACAGCTTTTCTGCTTTTCTCCTCTTCATCTAACACTGTCAGGGCCCTGTCTGTGTACTGGCCTCTTCTTTGTACAACAGTACCTGTCTTTCTGTTTCCTCCTTCTGAATCCCTTTGTAGATGTCCTCTTTACACCTGCCCCTTAAACAGTTACTCATTGACGTTTGCTCCTTAACTAAGTCCTTTCATTTGCCTGCCCTCCTGAACATTTAAGAAATAAAGTTTCTGTGGATTACAAATTTAAAAAGCCCTCGAACCCTGCTGCATTCGAAGTCTGACAATGTCCTATAGGCACGGGAATAGAATGAGGTGCAGGAATTCTCTGGAACAAGTAACAAGGGTAACTGAAAGCTGAACTCAGAAATCCGCACTGGATTTCCTTTTGCCCTAAGAGCTAACGGCTTCTCTCCTTTCTGTTTGCTCCCATCTACCTGTGCTGCTATTCTGTTTTTATGCACAGATAATCGAGCCTGCTTTCATAGTGCTGCGGTTCTCCTTAGCCGCCCTCTCTCGTGTGTCTAAGGTTGCATTGGAGAAGCAGCAACAGATGAGAATAATGTATTCTACCCCCACTGCTGCCACCCACCGTTACGCCTTTGCTTTTTTCCGGTTGGCAGCAGCTTAAGTTAAGCAAAGGACAGATAGTGGCAGGAGTTGAGGCACTGTGTGTGTATTTGAAGTTCCGGAGATTTGGCATTGGCGGCCTGCGTGGCCTCCTCTGGCTTTGTCTCCTCTGGTCTCCTGGGGACTGGGCCTCGGCTGGCCCTGCTCCAAGGGAAGCCCACAGTGCACTGCGGCCATTGGGGTTTTAAAGCTTAACCTTAGAAGCGAAGGGAATCTACAAAAGGCCTTCAGTTTTAACATTATAGAAAATGCAATACAGTGATTAAATCTAGTAAATTAATGAATAGTAGTACTTTCACGTTCCCATGTTTGTGCTTTTACCCTGAATGTCTTTGATACTTTTTGATTTAATATGCTTAATATAAGAGTATGAAGCTTTATTTTTACCTTTGGGGAGCAACTGGAATAAAATGACATTGCTTAAAAATCTAAGACATATTTTCTCCTACCACCAACATGGTCAAAATAGATATAGTTACAAAATAAGAATTTGTTTTTGCCAGTTAAACATGATTTCAGTTCCTGTTATGCAAGTGTGGAACAAGTTATTTGGAAAAGGCACCAAAAATCTGTCTCACTTCATCTGTTTAATAACACACCACTTATTTCATAGACCTACTTGTTTTCCATAAACATGAAAACAAAAATGTCTTTCAAAAGAGTCATTTTTAAAAAAGAAATGTTTTAAGAACTAAATTTCAGGTGTATATTTTTAGGACACTAAGTTATCTAAACCCGAATAGAAAAAAAAAATTCTAAAAAAGTTTCTCAAATAGAATTGAAGGATAATTTGCTGTTTACTTAATTTATTATATTTTCCAAAAACTTTTATTTTTTTCAAAATAAATGGATTTAAAATTTGCATAGAAAAAATAATTCTGTAGTATACTTAAGGTTTGACTATTTTACTATATTTTGCATCTTAGTTAAAAACTTAATAAGCTAGTCATTTCCTAATTATTAATTTGAGAGGAGAGCTCTTAAGATATGTATTTTTGGTATTCACAAAGAAATTTATATTCCTCTTTTGTAGGATAAAAAGGAAGTTTGACAATTGTAGACATTTATGTAAACACTTCTGAAACTCTTAACTGGATATACTACTAATTTTAAAAACATTTCTGTTAATTCTCATGATAATGCTATATAAAATAGTTGCATGATCTGAATTGAAAGACAAAAATAATGCTTTACTTATTTTCCTTTCAGAATAAAATTTAAGCTTTGTATTCATTAGCACTGCTCTGAACTGTGATGATTTAAGATTTCTGAACTCCTTCGAGAGAAGACTGCATTTTGCACTCGGTCTTTGCGCTTGTCTTTTTTTTCTTCTTTCTGTTAGAAGACAGTTTTCACCAGAAGGATATTAAGCTTGAATATTTACACCCTATGAGATTTGCAATAGAGGGTAACCAGCTGTCAGATAATTCATGTCGTGTATTAGGCTCTGGTTGAGATGAGACAGTCTGTCTCAGCATGCTGTTGCCTTCGGTAGATTTATGTTCCAAAGCAATGTGGATACATTAATATAAATAGTGATTTTCAATGAAAAGGAGATCGGCCACCTAGCTACGGTTCATGAATCACAGTGATTTTCTCTCTCTCAGTCTATTATTTTTAATAATAATAATAAAACTACATAGAAAGTGTCACAGAGCCAAGTTGGCACCAAAGTACATGGATCATCAAGCTTGAACTTGACCCAGCAGCCCACTGGAAGTTGCATTAGCTAATAAAGAACTGGGGTATAGATGCTGGGCTTATATTTAGAGAAGAGAAAAGAGCTATCTATGCATGCTCTTCTCCAATAGCGTTTATCTCTCTAGGAAATCCTGGTTAACAAAAGGGAGTTGGGACACCATGAAGTTTCATGAAGAGAGACTATGGTTTCTTGAAGAGAACTTACTGTTACACAGTTGGAAGTCAGCCAGGTCTGTTAACTAAAGAAATTCAAAGATAACCACCATTGTCAGTATATAGTTTTGCTTTGTGCTCTCTCTTTTTTTATTCAGTGCAGTGGGGTTGAACATGAAAGATGCTAGAATCTTCAGCTCTTTTCCCCTTTTAATAAGCAGACCATGAGTTAGCTTTTAGGAAATCAGAGCAAATGACCCTCACACATGATTTCTACAAGGTTGTTTTCATTCTTATAAGACGTATAAGGTGACCTTCAATTTTGACAATTTGGCTTTAATAAAACTTATTTTTAGATTTTTAAAAATATGAACAGATGCTAGAATCTTCAGCTCTTTTCCCCTTTTAATAAGCAGACCATGAGTTAGCTTTTAGGAAATCAGAGCAAATGACCCTCACACATGATTTCTACAAGGTTGTTTTCATTCTTATAAGACGTATAAGGTGACCTTCAATTTTGACAATTTGGCTTTAATAAAACTTATTTTTAGATTTTTAAAAATATGAACATGTAAAGATGGCTATGAAACATCTTAAAAGATGTTCAACATCACTAATAATCATGGAAATACAAATTAAAACCACTTTAAGATTTCACCTTACCCCAGTTAGACTGGCTAAGATCAAGAAAACAAATGATACCAAATGTTGGAGGGGATGTGGGGAAAGGGGAACACTCATCCACTGCTGGTGGGGCTGCAAACTGGTTCAACCCCTATGGAAAGCAGTGTGGAGAACTCTTAAAAAACTACAAATCAACCTACCATTTGACCCAGTTATACCACTCCTTGGCACATACCCAAAGAACTCGTCCTATTGCAGAGACACTTGTACATCCATGTTTGTTGCTGCTCTTTTCACAATAGC
>NW_008348089.1:6711546-6736483 GCF_000622305.1 Nannospalax galili | reverse complement strand
TGTAATCACTATGCCAAAAAATCTGAATTACTGTAACATTTTGTATATTGTTAAAACTGTAACTTTAATTGTAAAAAAAAAATTAAAAAAAATTATTTATTTAATAACCAAAAAAAATATGAACATGTTTACTATAGAATTTGGTTCAATCATGGTGCAATTTTTCTGAAACAATAAATGAAAGCTGCACTAAAATACCTTTTAAATACCAAAAACTAGAATCACACAGTAAAATAGAACCAGAATCTCCCAGATTAAAGCAGCAACTCAAAGGAATTTACAAAACTTCGCAAGTGGAGTTATCAAGTAAAGTGTATTCCCTGCTGAGCACAGTGCTTGTTGTCTGCTCAGCCAAGCACTTGCAAGATTTGAGGGGTCAGGACGGCATGGTCAACAGGATGGGACTCTGCCCATGGCAGCTGAATTTGTGGCAGTAAAAGAAATGGAAATCTTCACTCGTAAAAGTATACATTTCTAGCCAGGCATGGTGGCGCATGCTTTTAATCCCAGCACTGGGGAGGCAGAGACAGGTGGATCTCTGTGAGTTCAACGCCAGCCTGGTCTACATAGTGAGTTCCAGGACAGCTGGGGCTACAGGGAGACCATGTCTCAAAAAGACCAAAAAAAAAAATGATATATACATTTTCTAACGGAGTTTTAGAATGCTTATATTCTGAAAATACTAGTCAGGCTGTTTACCTGCTGGTAAGAAATGACTGGTTCTGGATTTTGACATCACAGGTTTAAGTAAGGAATCAAAAACTGAGTAGCTTACTAGCCACTCTGAGGAACAGATGGGAAGGCCTCATAAGGAGCCTTTGATTACAGCTAAGGGGGAGCAATGATCTGAGTAAAATGAGTCCAATCATGTCTTCAGTGAGTATTGTGGCCTCTCTACAGTGAACTGGGGACTCAGATAGGCAGAGAGTTTGAAAATGTTAAATTGTTGCAGCTTACTTTAGAATAGCCCATCATATCTTCATTTCTCTGATCCCACGCTACAAACTTCCAGCCCGGAACAGACTGTGTGAAAAACAAAACTCAAATAAGTGGGTGAACCACATTCCCTTGTGTTTAACCTCCCTGTGGTCCTTATTTCCCTTCTTTTCTAAGTGTCCACTCACATGTCAAAAATGAAATTAAAAGGAGTCAAATGCTGCTTTATGCTATCAGATTGAGCTTATTCCACTTTTGGAAGGAAACTACATGCATAGTATTGTCTTATCTGTGGACCATATTAGCAAGGATGTGATGTCAGATCATCTTTTTTCTGGTTATGGTCCATGGATCACTTAGTAAGTCATTGTGATGTTAATATTTTTCTATCACTAATTAATAAATGATCTCTGGAGAGGTACTGTGAAGCTATATACATGTCCTAGTTTGCTTTCTGTTGCTGTGATAAATATGTGACCAAAAGTAACTAGGGGAGGAAAAGGTTTATTTGGCTTACCATTCCAGGTCACAGTCCATCACTAAGGGAAGTCAGGGCAGTAAATTTTGCAGGAGCTGAAACAGAATCCATGGAGGAACACTGCCCGACTTGCTCCCTCTCTCACTGTTTTATGATCAGCTAGCTTTCCTATATAGCTCAGGCTCACCTGCCTAGGCATAACACTGCCCACCGTGGACTGGGTCCTCTTACACCAATCAGCAGTGAGGAAAATGCAGACATGCTCACCTGCCAATCTGATGGAAGAAATTCCTCTATTGAGGCATCCTCTTTCCCGGGTGATTCTAATTTGTGTCAAGTTGAAAATAAAAATTAACTAATACAACACATAGAATTTTTTCCCTCTAATTTTTACATAGGTGCTTCAGGAATTATTCATCAATGATTCCTTCACTAATTGTTTCTATCTGTACAGTTGGGTAGATATATTTTCAGAATGGAATCATGTGCTCCAATTTTATTCAATATATTGTAATCTATTATCATCATTATTTATTTTGTGGCTTAAATTATTCCAGATTGGGTCTGTGGGGGCTCACTCACTCCTGAATTCCCTTTAAACAATTATATCTATCCCTTGGTCATTCATACATGAATGTATCATATCCCTTCTCTGCTACCACCTTCAACTCAGTGACCAACTAGTCTTAAATCAACTGAACCTGAGTGCTAGATAAAGCCAGCATTTTAGTGAAATCATATTTTATTAAGTGCTGTGTGTATGTGTTAGGCAAGAGTTTCAACTGTGGGACTGAAAACACTTTTTAAACTTTTCTTTTGTGGGTTGGAGAGACGGCTCAGTGGTTAATAGCGCTGGCTGTTCTTGCAGAGGACCCAGGTTCTGCTCCCAGGACCCACAAGGTGGCTCACTACCATCTCTAACTCTGGTTCCAGGTGATCTGATGCTATCTTCTGGCCTCTTCATGCAGTGCATGCACGTGGTGCACTTGCATACATGCAGACAGGGTATTCATTTCATTTTATACAGGATATTCTAGTTTCATTTTTGCTGCTGTGCCAAATACTCTGACAGCAAGCACAGGGGAGTAAAGAGGTTATTTGGCATATAGTTCCAGATTACAGTCTATTATTGTGGGGAAATAAGGCAGGAACTAAAAGTCTCATTTCCAGTCTAGATATGAGAGGGAGTAAATGCATGGGTCCTTGCTTGTTTGCGTTGAGTTAGCTTTTTACAACCTTACACAATCCAGGACCCAGCCTAGTAGATGATGGCACCCACAGTGGTTTGGGTCAATTAACAATCAAGGACTCCCCTGTCCCTGACCCTGCCTCTGCCCATAGGCCAACCTGATCTATATAATTCCACAATTGAGACCCTTCCAGGTGATGCTAATGCTAAATGTCATGCAAAGATAATGTTAATTGACACTTAAATATTGGATTATGTTGATCCCTGAAAACTCAGTAAGAGCCTCAACAAGATCCATCCTGTTAGGGATCTTACGTAGATCAAGAAGGGAAGACAGATAAGTGAGTAAGCACACACTTTTGGTGTCATATGTGTTTTTAACCTCTGTTAGCAGGTAGAACTTTGGCACAGCTGAGATGAAGTTAACTTTCCCAATTTGGTACCGGGGTCTTCTAGAGTAAGCATGTTTTTGTATCACAGAATTTCACAGAATTTTTTTTTTTTTTTTTTTTTTTGGCCTTTTTGAGACAGGGTCTCCCTGCAGCATCAGCTGACCTGGAACTCATTATGTAGACCAGGCTAGCCTCAATCTCACAGAGATCTGCCTGCCTTTGTCTCCCAAGTACTGGGACTACAGGCATGTCCCACCACACCTCGCGCCCCAGAAGTTATTTTCAAAGTAAAAAATATGACTTTTATATATGCCAAAATTATATTCAACCAATTGATGGGTTTCTTTAAAGCTTATTTGAGGAACTAATTATTTATGGGAAATTTAATAAATAATTATTAATAGTGAGACTATTAGTTTGATTATAAAACTGATGATTTCATATAATAAAAAAATGCCATCATTTCATTTTCCTTTGTACGAGGCCAAAATATTTGTATTTCCATGGATCAGAAATCTACATGTTCACATGAAACTTCCCAGAGTTAAGCTTTTATTTTATTTATTTGTTTATATTTTCACAGGGTCTCTCTAGCCCCAGCCTGCCTGGAACTCCTTATATAGATCAGGCTCAGAGATTTGCCTCTCCTCGGCCTCCTGAGTGCTAGAATTAAAGGCATGCATCACTAGGCCTGGTTAGGATTGTGTAGATTGGCACTCTGTGCTGTCACACACCTTGGTGCTATTTTGTTGTTGTTAATCTCCCTCTCATACTTAGAGGACTGGAACTCACTATGTAGACCAGGCTGGCCTTGAATTTACAGAGATCCAACTGCCTCTGCCTACCAAGTGCTGGGATTAAAGGCGTGCGCCACCACGCCTGGCCAGAGTTGAGCTTTTTAATGACAATAGTAAAGTCAAAGTAAGACAGCTTCATTAACAGTGAATCCCTGTTATGACGTTAATGAGCTGTGTAGTCTTTTTGCCTTTATGCTGCCTTTATGCCTGATATTTAGATGGTTTTTTTCTTAAGAATGCTCACTTTGAATTCAAACATTAGTATTGTTATGTAACAAATACTGCTATATTTATTCTGTGTAATTATTATAGACTGATGAGCGTATATGGTTATTACTGCTCTGAGAAAAGAGGCTGATAATCTACTAGGGATTAATTATGGTCAACATTTGATAAAGCCTTTGCCCTGTCAGGAAGTGATTGATTATATTTAAAAATACAGTTCTTTCCAGGAGACTTGGAGGGTGTATTTCTGCCTTTGCACATTCAGATCTCAAAGATTAGGCACAACGTTTTATTTGTGCTTTTGAAATATTCAGAAGACAGACCAAAAAAAACCATAATAAACCAGATTATCTGCTGTTTACCCATCATCAACCCAACAGAGATCATAAAACGGGACTAATCTACGAACAGGGAATTCCTTTTCATATAAAAGCAGACTTAGGTATACATAAGTGCTTCTTGACTATACGTGTTTTTAATTTGGTAGGTTCACTGACAACCATCCTTTTCCTGGAAATGTCAGAGCCGAAGCTGTGACTTATGCATGAAGTGCATTTTCAGTTACCTGTTCTAACTGGCTCAGTGGTTCAAGAGGAGGCTCAGATTCAACTCTCTTGAGGTTGATTATGGAAAGGAACAGAGACTAAAGCCTAAGTTAGACAAGAAACAAAATAACAGAGTTTGTCAGAAGCAAAAGATAAAGCAACAACATAGAAAGCAATAATACCATGTGAAATCATATAGAAAAAGCCAAGTCAGCAGAGGTAGAAGGAAGGTCACACCCAATATTTAGAAGCCTTTGAAACAGGACTGTAGTGTGAAATCATCCTCATGGAATTGCTTCAGAGTTCATGTTCTTTTAAAAATGTTTTAATTTTTTATTTATTTTTACTTTATGTGTGAGAGCGTTTGCCTGCATGCATGTAAATGTACCACATGGATGCAATGCCAATTCTCTTAACAGTCCCCTCTCCAGTTTTCTCAACTCAACTATAATTCCATGGTTAGCTCCAGAAGTATGTGAGCAATTGCATTAACACACAGAGCATTTGGTAAAGGAGAAGTGCTGAAAGAGAGGTGAGTTGTAATAGAGCTGAGCGAGGTGGAGAAGTACTGGATAGAGAGTCATACATTGGAAGAATTTTGGTAGGAAGTCAGGAGCCTTACATGGTTTTCAGCAGTCAGTGGCATAAAAATGAATGGCTTTCATAATTATGGTTCTCTTAGATTTATTTCTGTTGTTTTTAAGTTAATTGGTTAAAGTATGTGTGTGTGTGTGTCTGTGTGTGTGTGTGTCTGTGTGTGTGTCTGTGTGTGTGTGTCTGTGTGTGCTCATGCATTCCAGTTTTCTCCTTTGACTGTATTGGTCCCTGGAACCTATCGCAGGTCATCAGGCTGGGTGGCAATTGCTTTACCCACTGATCCATATTCCTGGTCCAGAGCTTTAAATGGATTAAATTTGTTAGGTGACTGAAGGTTGCCACAGTAAATACCTGACAGTATTTTTACTATTTTATGAATATAATAGAGCATATTCGATTTCTGTTGACATTAGGGGTGAAATTGTTGTGGTCTAGTTTGATCAAAATACTTTACTGTTAAATTTAATCTATACTCTCTTAATCAAAATTTCATTTTATTTATTCAATTATTTTACTTCTTTCTTATGAAATGGTACATTTAAAAGCTTTCTCATTAGTAAATCATTACTAAGTAACTTATCTAAATTTCTTATGGAGCATAGTAGTGGACATATTTGTAGGAGAAAACTATTGCTAGGGTAAACTACTAAAATAAATTCTGAAATATGAAATGCAAAATGCTGGCAATTTCATTTTATTTATTCAATTATTTTACTTCTTTCTTATGAAATGGTACATTTAAAAGCTTTCTCATTAGTAAATCATTACTAAGTAACTTATCTAAATTTCTTATGGAGCATAGTAGTGGACATATTTGTAGGAGAAAACTATTGCTAGGGTAAACTACTAAAATAAATTCTGAAATATGAAATGCAAAATGCTGGCTTATACCTATTTTTGCTGTTTTCTTTTATTCAGAAATTTGTGTTTCTATCTCACACTGAGAGTTCAGTTTTAAAGTACTGTAGATTTGTTAGTGATGAAGTCACACAGTGTAATTTATAAGCAACCCATTTTTTTCAAATCACAGATCAACTGTTATTCTGTAACATGATCATATAATTTTCATGCAGGTTAGTATGGACTGTGATACAAGCTAATGGGAAAAGTTTATAAGACCAGGAAATTTTTGTAGGCAGCCGTGACTTGGAGGACGGGCATTAGGATTTGTACGTGGCATTATCTGCAGCGATGGGCAGTGATTTTGTTTTTTCTCTGTGTTCTCATTTTACCATCAGCCACTTTCCTCAAAGATCATTTCCTTTATTAAGGCATAAAGAACAAAGGTCTTGAGAAGTAATCTATATGAGTTGATATAAGATTCTCTTCTAATCAAACAGGCAAGATTTATACAAAAAATTGATCATGTGTACTTCTTCAGTGATAGAAAGTGTTATACTTTCTGAAACATTTTCTAAGCCATTTCTAGATGTGAAACTGAAGATACCAGAGTAGTTAGTTAATGATGGATGGGTTGGAAATACAAGTAATTCTGAGAAGTAATGGTTATTTAGTTTTAGTAAATAAGATCTTTTCCATGATACCTAGACCATAGCCATATACTGTTAATCATTATTTCACCTATAATTTTCAGCAATAAATATTTTATAACATTTCTCTCTCATTTTCTATTTAAAAATTTTTTAAATTTATTTTTATTTTATGTGTATGAGCATTTTTCCTGCATGTATGTAAGTGCATCCATAAATACAAAGCCAGTAGAGGCCAGAAGAGGGTGTTGGATGTCCTGAAATTGAAGTTACAGTTGTTAACTGTCGTGTAGGCACTGGCACTCAAACCTGGACCCTATGCAAGAGTAACCAATGCTCTTAACTGTTGAGCCATCTTTCCAGCCCCCTCTCTCCTTCTTTAAACATGTGTGGTATGTGCACATGTGCATATGAAGGCCAGATGTCGATGTCCAGTGTTTTCCTCCATTGCTCTCCATCTTATTTTTGAGAAAGGGGCTTACATGAGCCTGAGCCCACCAGTTGGCTAGATAGACAGCCTGTGAGCTTTAGGGATCCTCTTGTCCCTGCCCCCAGCACTGGGGTTATAGATGGGTATAGGATACAAACTCATGTACTCAGGCTTTCATGGCAGGCACTTTACTGACCGAGCCTCAAACCTCTCTCCTTTTGAAAAACTCTTCTCAAAACAAATATTTAGGACTAGAGAGATGGCTCAGTGGTTAAGAGCCCTGGGTGCTAATACAGAGGACCTAGGTTCAATTCCCAGCTAATAACCGTCTATAACTCCAGTTCCAGGGGATCTGATACCCTCTTCTGGCTTCTGCGGACATTGTATACAATAGTATACTTACATGCATGCAGGCAAACACACATGAAATAAAAAGGATAAATAAAATAGTTGAAAACAAAAAAAATCCACAAATATTTATTCCATCATTTTATTCATGGCTAAGAACAGAGTAATTTGGAAGTTAATATTTATTGGGAATTAGTCATGTGTTGTGGACTACAGAATCTCTATCTATCATCTATCTGTCTGTCTGTGTATCTGTTTATCTCTCTCTTGTATTTGGATTTTAGAGACAGGATCTTATTCTGTAGCCCTGTCTGACTTGGAATGTTATATGTAGACCAAGTTGTCCTACAACTTGCTATATATAATCCTCCTGCCTCTATCTCCCTAGTGTTCGGGTTACAGGCATGTGTTACCATGTTGGATGGCCCGCATGGCCATTTTTATGTGGGAAATTTTTTTTTTATATATATTCTCAACTGTACCTGAAAAAAAGAGTTTCCATTGAAGTCATGCTTTTATTAAATGGATATGTTCTCTAAAATCTCTCTATCGATTAGATGGATCCAAATGAACTGTGTCCAGTTCTTGAAGCTATGTTCAATTTCAGTTCTTCAGTTATTAAAGATTTTATGTATTTTTTCAAAAAAACAAGGAAATGAAAAATCTCAATATTTCAATATTCAGGTGTGCCACCATCTCTATTTTGTAGACAGCCTTTTAGGGTAGAAATACCACATAACAAATTCACTAAAAAATCACGCAAACTGGCTAGAGAGATGGCTCAGCAGTTAATAGCACTGCTCTTGCAGAGGACCCAGGTTTGATTCCCATCACCCACATGGCAGCTGACAACCATCTGTAAATCCAGTTCCAGGGGATCTGACTCCATCATCCGATGTCCATGGGCATTGCACAACATGAGTGCACTTTTATGCATGCTGGTAATACAATCATACACATAAAATAAAAATAATAAAAGAATTTTTTTTAAAAAATAAAAATACACACCACACATACACCACACGTATATACATCACACATTTGCATGTTTGGAGAGAGATAACTTCATTTCTCTGGATACAGATGTTTAGCTATTCTTCAGTATGAACAAGTCCTTGTATTTCCTTCCAAGATAGTTTTTTCCCTGGACATCAAAATTTTCGCCTAATAATTGCTTTTTTCACCTAATAATTGGCTATTGATGCTATTAATTTAATTGGTCATTATATGTTTGAGGTCCAAGAATGCAATCAATAGTAGGAGTTTTTAGTTACTGGCATAGATTCGATTAAATATTTTACCTGATGATAATGATACATGGAATAATGCTTTATATTTCAAACCTCAAATTCTACACATGTCCTATAAAAAAAATTAAAGGAGGAAGCAGTGACACTGGGAGCTTCTTGAGAGTTTCTCTTGCTGCCTTAGAAAGATACCGAATAGCAAGCAGCTTGTGCTTCCTGTCCTCTTAGTGGAAAATGATATTTTTACATAAGAATGGGAATGCCTTGTGGAGGACTTCAAAAATGTTTAGTTTATTTATGACTGTTTTATCATTCTTCAAGAGGAGATAGATCATTATGACCCCTGTTTTTGAGGAACTGTGCCCTTGGTTTATGTCTTGGAGTAGAGATACTGAATAGTAAAGTTTATGTTTTGCTGATCATATGAAAATAGTAACTTCTGATCATGGTGATGGCTGCTAAAATATCCAATATGTAAAATTAAAGATAAAACAAGTGACCTGGGAGAGTTTCTTTTTGCATTGGGTTTATTGTAAATGTTCTCAGTTGGCAGTTTCTTTGTGCATCCCTGATCAGTAGCAGTAGCTTGGTAAACCTACCATGCCTGGCTTGTTTATGAACAATGCAAGGTGCAAGACAGGACACCTGACTCAGAAAAGGAGACAATACAAGAAGCCGAAGAAGAGGGAGTCAAAGAGGGTGAATTTAACAAAATAATCACTCACTTGGATTTTTAAGTTTCTGAGCTAAAAACATGTTTTATTTCTTTTTTTTAAAAAAAAGGTTTTGTTTATGGTGTTTGATATTCTAGGCACATATTTTAGGGTCATAGTTTCACTCATGGTCAACCTTCCAGTGTTCATTTACACTGTAAACGTTAGTTTGATGCTTAGAACTCTTGAATGGATTACTGCAATGCCCTGGGGAAGCAAGTTTGATTGCTCCCTCTCCTTAGGTTTGGGACAGTATTTCCCTGGCCTTGTTATGAGTGCACTTTCAAGAAATCTCTGTCTTTTATGCATTCCCAATAGCTTTGCCCATAATTCTTAAAGTAGTTTTCTAGTTGGTAGGAGTTGGAGGTTTTTATTTAGTTCCTGGCATCTGTGCTAGTAATTCCAATCTACTGGGATTGTTACAAGATTGAAAACAAGACTTGCCTCTGTGCCCTCTGCAAATGCGGTGACTGTTTAGAGTGAAATCTGTAGATACACCCTTGTACCCAGGAAAGTCCATTCTGATAGTCTGTGTTTTTTCCCTATGCATTGCTAGGCAGCCACTTAATTGATTTTAATATGAATAAGTAGCAAACATTTACCAGTGCTAATTAAACACCAAGCAGATTTGAAAAACCTATGTTGTCTGCTATGCTATCTTTCACATCGTCGTTGTAAAGATTTAATAGAAAATTAAAGTGGAGTTTTTCATGCAAACTGACAGCAGCCAAAGTAATCTGTGCTCTGAGAGAGAGGGAACTCCACACTGAAGCCTGACTCCTGGATCTTGGGGCGTGGCTTCAGACACTATCCTCAGCATCAGGCACTGGCAAGCCTGCAGCCTGGAACATCGTGGACATCCTGGGGGCCGAGGCAGCAGCTGGGGTACAAGCCCTGCTTTTCCCAGCTTGCTAACAAAACCACTCCATTAGTTGTTTCAAGTTTTAACTCAAACATTATGAATTTCAAGCAATGAACCTGAAGGGCCTTGAATTCTCTCACTTAGAAGCCCCTCTACCTGGAAAATGAGGTATTCCGCCTCCCCTATCTGACATTAAGTTATGTTGTTTGAGCTTCACAGTTAAAGCATCACTCTGCTTGTAAGAGAAGCAGTAAGACTTGTTGTGTCTGCCCTGTAGCTCTTCAAAGGTACCAGTGCCTCCTTGCCCTCAGCTACCGTGCAGTGTCAGTATCCGTAGGAAGCAGAACTGTGCTGAAGGGTATACTGAGCTTTGATGCAATGTGAAGGCTTCCGCCACCTCCCAGTGTAGTCTCCACGTGGAATGGTCCTCCGCACTTATTCTCAATGGGGCCATCAGGCAACAATCATGCTTCTGCATTGCCCGAGGAGTGTGGGCTGCGCCAGGAAGGGGTGGTGATCACCCTGGGCAAAGCAGCAAAGGCTGAGCTCTAAGGTGAGGTCTGAGAGGAGTTCAGTGGCCAGCTGACAACATTTATCTGAGGACTGTGCGACTCTGTAGGGGTAGGGATCTTATAGGCACACCACATTAGTCATCAGGGTGTCCTCTCAAAAAGCCCACAAATTATACATCATTCTTCACAGTTTATGAATGAGGAAGTTCAGGAGTAGAGCTGTTAATTAATAATGATAAATATGCTAGTATAATCATTTTCATCTATTATTCCAAGACTCTTTACATACTTAAAATATTGAGAGTATAAATGGCTTTTATTTTTTAGGGTTATATCAATAACTTTTACTATATTAGTAATGCAAAAAAAAATGGAAAAACAGTATCATTTTAAAATAACATTAATGGTTCCATTAAGTGTTAAATAGAACAACTTTATGAAAAAAAATCTGTATTGTATCCCATGCTGAAAATGTTGAGTTAGTGCAGTATGTTACATTTTGTAAATCTCTTTATTCTCTGTTCCATAGAGGGTAGCTGGAATCCCATGTCTCTTTTGGCATTTAATCTTCTACAATATGTTGCTTTGTTAAAAAACATAAACCTCACACAGATAAGTAGTTGAAGTGAGTAGTTTTTAAAGTTTGGTTGTTGATGGAATCTGAAATTGTATCAATTAATCTTTCGTACTTTGAAATAAATGGTGATACTAATATTTGCTTTCTCCTCTTGGAAACCCACTTTCTTGCATTATTTTTAAGGTATGCTGCATTCCCTTCCAGTCTGGGGTCTGGCCATCTTGTCATCTTCCTCTCCCAAGATCCCTCCGTCTTCTTTTCTGTCTACTCCTGCTCACTCCCGAGTGTGTGGTTCCAGATCCTCCCCCATGGCCTTGAGAATCTTGGTCTTTTCTAGTTTAATCTCAGCATTCTCTTCTGGGGGCACTGGACATTTATATTATCATAGCCACACATTTATTCTTTATGAGTTTTGGAGAAATTGCTTATATTTTCACAGGTCTGGGAGAGTGAGCCCAAAACTATTAAGTAACTTGTCCAAGCCCTAAATGTTATAGGGAATGGCCTGAAATTAAAAAAAAAAAAATCCTGATTCTGAATTTTATATTGTTAGCCTGAACTATAAAAGAGGAGATAAGTAAACTCTTGATTTGTGCATTGAAAGGTTTTTGTATGTGCATGTGTAGTCTTTGTGTGTACGAGCTCCTGTGTATGCTCCTGTATACGCATGGGTGTATGTTGTTCACATGTGAGCATGAGAGAGGAAGCCAGAGGTCCATGCCAGTCACTTTCCACTGAATTATTTGAGACAGTTTCTCAGTGAACCTGGAGCTTGGTAATTCAGCTAGACTGGCTGACCTGCAAGGCCCAGGGATCCTCCTGTCTCTGCTTCTCCAGTACTTGAGATTACAGATCTTTGTTGCTGTCTTTTCATGTGGTGCTAGGGATCTGAACTCAGGTTGTCATGCTTAGGTGATAATCACTTTACTGACCGAGCCATCTCTCCAGCCCACGTTGAGGTTTTCATCATTGTAGACTTTTCTTCACGACAATGTGAGCTTTGGAAACTATTTATTGTTAAATGTTTAGATTTGCTGGTCAAGGATTATATTTCAGGTGTTTCCAATATTAAGACCTTTCAGATTCTTTAGGACAGCCTTATCATGGTCACTATTGCAAGTAAATTATTGGTTAAGTTTCAGCACATAGCATGTCATCATAGGTTTCTTATCTTACTGACTTTTGTAGGGCTTGATTCCTTTTCTTTAGTATAAGTGGCCCAGTTTATAAATATACATTTGTCAGTGTTACTGTTTAATTGATACCATTTTATTCCTCTACAGCACAAACTTGCTAAGAACAGTTAAGGTGTCATTTCATAATCATCATTGTGATCATAGCAAGAATAGCCTTGTGCTTATTGGCCGTACAGCAAACCTTCAACTAGAGAACAACTTAACCTTAAGGAAACTCATTTCAGCCCTCTGTAAAACCAGGGTATCAGATCAGATTCTCTCGAAATGTATAATTCTTCCTTTTTAAAATGTGTTTCAGGGACTGAAGAGATGGCTCTATGGTTAAAAGCACTGGCTGCTCTTGCAGAGGACTCAGGTTTGGTTCCCAGCACCCACACAGTGGCTAACACCTATCTGTAACTCCAGTTAGAGGAGATCCAACACCCTCTTCTGGCCTCTGCACATACTGTACACATGGGTGCACTTAATTACAGACAAAACATTCGTGTACATAAAATAAAAATTAATTAATTAAAATTGCTTTAATTTTAGTAGAAGATAATGCTAAACCTTATTTTCAGAATCCTTATTTCAGAATTTCTATGTTAAATCTCTTATTTCTGATGCATAAAGCTTCATTATTAGTTTATGACCATCCTATTAATGATAGAGTAAAAGTTAAATCGGTGTTTGATTATGCTTTCATTTTTTACAGAACATCCAAGTATCATGACTATAAAGAATAAATTTAGCTAATAGATTACAACACTTACAAATGTATTCTACGTTTTCCTGTTCCCCTGCTATTTCTTTTTACGTTTTTTCCTTTTGCTTCTTTTATCTGCAGTTCTATCAGTGACTTTTTAAAAACAAGAACAAGATGTTCCTAAGAATTTTTATTCTTTTACAGCATATACAGGGAAAAGAACCAAAAGCCCAAATGATGCTAGCTCCTGGCATGAGATATAGATGTTTTGTCCTGATGACCTGTCAAGGAGAACTCCAGTCTTTTAATGTTTTATCCCCAGTGTAGTGCCTAATCACAGTATTTAATTAGTATTTGTTGAGCTTGACTGACCACTTTCTTCCTACTTTCATTTATTCAAGAAATACTGAGAATGTTGTTTACTTGCTTAATTATTTAATTTTCCTTTTTGTGTGGTCCTGGGGATTAAAATTATTGCCTTGCATGTTAAGACAAGTTCTCTGCCACTGAGCTTCATCCCTGTCTTTGAGAGAATGTTATTTACATTTGTTCAGTAAAAATGACTGAGCTTTCAAAGTGGTGATGAAAACTCCTGCTCCTTATGCCTGGTCTCTGCTCCTCAGCCAGACTTCACGAGCTGTTATAGATCTCACTGTGGTATTTGCATCAGTTATGAAACCTCAGATCCAAGTCACTAAAGTAACAGCATAAAGCAGTCTAGTGGTCCCAGTGTGAAGACTGTTAGTTTCTGTGAGAGGTTCTGAGAGGAACAGTGTGTGCAGGAGAAAAAGCATGTGCCTGTCCACATGTTGCACGCGATTTTAAACATTCTTGCATTTTCCCTAATGAATTATTCATGTTCTTTACAAAATCCGTGATATGATCCTTTGTGGGAAATGAGCTCCTTTCTTTCTCTACAAGCTCAGGTGAGAAAATCCACTCCTTTCCTCAGGCCACAAACCTTGAGCTCATCTTTCCATGGGCTCCTTCTGAGTACCCACAGCCCTTTTATTTCCAAATTCTCATTTTGCCCCTTTTTTTTTCTAA
The DNA here is from genome assembly GCF_000622305.1 of Nannospalax galili. Taxonomy (NCBI): domain Eukaryota; kingdom Metazoa; phylum Chordata; class Mammalia; order Rodentia; family Spalacidae; genus Nannospalax; species Nannospalax galili. The sequence goes on along the minus strand of NW_008348089.1, from coordinate 6,722,217 downwards.
CCTATGCAGAACTAGATCAGCTCATTACTCTTCTTTCCTTGCGCACTGCCTGGTCTTTCTGGAATCTTCCAGTGGCTTCCAGGTGACTCTCCCACTGCTTCTCTGCCCTTGTTCACTCAGATTTCTCCCTTGAAGCTGCTGGGTTGATCCTTTCAGGCCTTGAGCTGCTGGGTTGATCCTTTCATTGTTCAAACTGCTATGATCCTTTCAGGGTTCCAACCTTATTATTTTCTGCTCATTCTTCATACTTTCATTAGCTTTCCACTCACCAACACAAGCGAAGACCTTTTTATCCTTTTATTATTTTTCTCAGTAATGTTTTTAAATTTATTTTTATTTTATGTGTTGTTATGTCTGCATTATGTAAGTGCACCCATGTCATGCAAAGCCTTTGTAAGACAAAAGAGGGCATCAAGTTGCCTGGAATTGGAATCATGTATAGTTGTTAGCTGCCATGTGGGTGCTGGGATTTGAACTCCAGTCCTCTGCAAAGGCAGCCAGTGTTCTTAACGCTGAACCATTTCTCCAGCCCCTCAATAGTATTTCTTAACATTTTGCATATTACATATTTGTGTCAGGGCCAGTGAGTATTGGACTAAAAGATCCCCTAGAGTATGAGCTATTTCTTTTTTTAAAATTTTATTTATTTTTATTTTATGTACATGCATGTATTGCCTGCATGTAGATAAGTGCACCCATGTTGTGCAGCCCTCAGATGTCAGAAGACGCTATCAGATTCCCTGGGACTGGAGTTACGGATAGTTGTTAACTGCCATGTGGGTGCTGGGATTTGAACCCGGGCCCTCTGCAAGAACAGCCAGTGTTCGTGACTGCTGAGCCATCTTTCCAGCCCCAAGCTATTTCTTTTTAATTAAAAAAAATTTTCATAAGGCCTAGAAAAAGGCCTTTGCAAAGAAGTTGCAGCTTATGAAACACTGAATAATTGAGATTTGCCCTTGACAATTTGTAGTAACTTCTACTAATGCTTCATCTCAGGCATAAATAAAACATCTGCCTGCTACATTTCCTAGCAACACTTAGAAGGGCTTTATTCCTTGGAAACAGTTTTTACAAATTTCTAAGTTACATAGTAACTTCATTTTGACCTCACAAAGGGAGACTATGATGTGAGGATTTTTTTTAATCCTTAAATTATTCATCCTGATGCTTGATTGTGAGTCTCTATTTACTCAAAAACACTGATTTACATTTATCCCCAAACACTAAAGCAAGGAGAAAGTCACTCCTTTGTTCTTTCATCATAAATTGCCTGAGGAATGAGAGACTTTTGTTAAAAAAAAAAGTCCTCAGAGAAAGCTACACCATTATTCAAATTGTTTCTGTCAAATTGAATTTCATTTGTGAATTTGTGCTCCTTTAAAACATTTTGAAGTGAGTCGTTTTGTCATAGCTTATGGATTCAAAGAAAATTATAATTACAGCAGTTGTAAAGCAATGAAAAATTAAAATCTGTTGAATCAGCTGTGGTGCCAGTTGTATAATTTGTAATTTTTGACTCTCAATAATTCAGCTAATTTAACATGACTTCCCTGTGCCTTACATTCCGAGATGTCTAGTAATTTAATAGGTTATTCTTTTTTTTACTTCTAGCCATTCCCATAAAATTCATAGAAGTCTTGGAAGTACTAATATCCTGCAGGGTACAGTTCCCATTAATTTAAAATTTAATTGTTAATTGTGGTTATCCATCCACTTCAGAGACTCACAGTCTAGTCTATCCCAGTGGCTTTTTATCAAAATGAATATTCAGTTCCTCCTAGATTTAGGTATTAAGGTGAAGCATTAAACATTTGCCCTAATCATTAGATATGTTTAATAACAATAAACTCTAAAAAAATTACAATATAATGTATTTTTTAACACGTGATTTTAAAAGGAACCTCAAGTTGTGAACGTTAGTGTTGACATTTCATTGTAAAGGCTTTTCTGATACAGTAAGGGAGAAATGGAATTGTTCCAGATAGAATATAATTTTAAGGACTCCTGTCATCATTATAAGATTAATATTTGCATGCTCTTTTGGAAACTCACTCTTGAAAATGTCAGCCGAAATAGCCATTTCTTCACATATAAATTTTAATAAACAATATTTCCTCCTGCTGAATCTTGAAGTGGAATCAGAAAAAGTGCGATTTGATGAGGTGCTTAGCGCTGTGATATGAGTTTATTATCTTTTTTTGCATGAAAAATATGTCTTGTTTGTAATTATCTATAACATTAACTTGACAAGGTTTAGAAAATATATAAATCAGATTATGATGCCTAACAATAGTACAGCAAGCAAATTTCTAGGATTGTGGCATGTATAAATCAACAAAGAACACTTTTTAGTATAATATTCTTTTGCTGAAACTATTAGGAACGAAAAATTAATTATTCTTTTTAAATTTTTAAAAATTTTGTGTGTATGAGCATATTTCTGGCATGCATGTATGTGCAACCATGTTGTGCAGTGCCCTCAGAGGTCAGAGGAGGGTGTTGGATTCCCCTGGAACTGGAATTATGGATGGTTATAGTCACCCTGTGGGTGCTGGGCCCCAAACACAGGTCCTCTGCAAGAGCAGCTGTTACCAAAAAATCAGAGATCAACAGCCAAAGTCAGATGAGGAGAGAGTTTAACTTTTTATGCTATGAGGCTGACCCTCCAATTTTCAGGGCTTTTATATTTATATGTGAGGAAATGGAAGCAAAAGGCAAAACAGCACATAGGTGACAATTAAGTAAAAAGGTACATGTGATGATTAAGCAAGGTAACATAGGGCCGCAAAGGTTGTGGGGGGATGGACGATAACTCTTGTTCACCTCTCCCATATCAACCTCTTGTCTAGGAGCTTTTCTTGCTCCAAAGTTCTTAATGACCATCATATTCCAAGAGCTTTTAAAACCTATTTGATGGGCTCTTCTATTTCCATTGTACAGCCAGTGTTCTCAACCCCCGAATCATCTTTCTAGCTCCCCCAAAACTTATTCTTGATCTCCAGGGAGTCCAAATATTATGTTGTTTGTTAATTTTGTTTCTAATAGTCCAGATGAGTCAAAATACCTGACCTTCTATAACATGCCACAACCGTTTACATTTGTATTTCCCTATATTTAAGGGTCAGTGAATAAATGCTTTCATTTGTTACCATGACAGGCTGTTTAGACATCAAATATACCCCCTCCCCATACATAGACTTGATCGAGACTGGTTTATTAGTACAGTAAATAAAGTGAACAAATACACTTTCATTTGGAACTAATTTATTCTGACCTAAATCTGCCTTAATTATGGGACTGGATGGAAATGAGAAATAACAGGTAAGAACTTTCTGACGCCTTGCACCTTCTGAAACAAAGCACTTAAGTTTCAAAACTGAGAGTTTAGTAGATTTGGTGGTACTGATCCTATGCCACTTGAAGATATCAAGTGTCTAAATCATTTCTACTTCCAGAAAGATTTATCAGAAAACCACTAGCAAAATAACACAGCGTATTATTTTAAGTGTAGACAGTGTACAAAGTTTTACTTTAAGATGAAAGATTTGAAAGGGCGACATGTGCCGAGAGAGTATGTTTATTTTCGACTTCCTGTAGTCCAAGAAAGATAATGTTGAGTTTAACAATAGATGAGAATAAAGAAATGTCTCCGATCTGGAGCTCTCACACTGAGTTCTGATATAGCATTGTATGAGACACTTCTTTTCTCAGTACCAACTTGCCAGGAATTTCATATCTCTCATCACACAAGCCTTTGTAACACATTGTATCTTTTGAACAGCAAGTATCCCCTCCCTGGCTCCCTCTCACTCTACCCTTGTTCGCAGAAAGTCTCCTTGCCCTATTTTTTCTCCAGAGAAAAGTTGAACTAACTCAAGTTCCCATACAACACTTTACATTTAAATCTGTGCTTTAGCATCTGCCTCATTTCTTTCATTCCAGTCTGAGGGAAAGTTCATTACTCAAAAATCTCTTTTGCAGCTCCCAGAAGCACAGCACTAAGCCTCCTTTAATGCTACCCCCCTCTCTTTATGATTGGCCTTTATTTTTTATGTATAATTTTTATTCTTTTCGTGCATTTCATGTAATAGAGCTTAATCAAATTTAGATCCCCCTGCCCCATCTTCAAACCCTTAGCCCACTCACCTGATTTCATGCACTCTGTTATATATGTTAAGTCCTATCCAGTCAAATTTTTGTACCCAGATGTCCCTCAATGAAATTCATCCACTGGAGTCTAGCCAGCCCTTAAAGAAGTTCTACCCAGATGTCCTTTAGTGCAAGTTCACTCACTGGAGTCTAGTCACTCCCTTAAAGAAGATCTACTCTCCCTCACCCAGCAGTAAATCAGTTGCCAGTAGTTCCTAGGATAAGGTTGGGGCCTGCTGCCCATTTCCCCAGTTCTATGCTGGGTTTTTGTCTGCTTGACTCACTGTGGGTCTTGTACATGCGGAAACCATTGTAGCAAGTGCATATGAGCAAGTTCTCAGAGCCCTGAAATCCTCTGTTTTCTTATGTTCATGAAACAACCCTGGCTCTTGCAGTCTTTCTGCCCTGTCTTCCTCAATGGTCCCTGAGCTGTGAGTGGGTAAGGTTTAATATAGGAATCTTACCCAGGGACAGATACTCTTCAGTCCTTTAAACTCTATACCTTGGCCATTTGTGGGTGTGTGCGTTGTACTCCATTGCATGAGGAAGCTTCTCTGATAAGAGTTGAGATGTATTAGTATTCTCCCTATCCCTTGTTCCACTATGTACCATGAGCCTTAGGTATAGAATTTTCACTGTAGATGTGTCAGTTGAGGGGCTGGGCATCGCTCAGACATTTATTCTCTATGTCTGACCAGTTGCGGAACTCTGTAATAATCTCCATCTGTTGCAAAAAGAAATTTCTTTGATGAATAGTATGTGGTATACTTGTTTTTAAATATAAGGATTCATATTTAGAATAAAGTAAAATATTTCATTTGTCTAAAGATATGACACAGGTAGAGTTTTCTCTCGGATCTATGAACTCTCTATCCATGTGTATTTGGCTGTGTTTACAGTGCCACCATGAGTTCCCTTCCACTGAGAGGGCTTAAATAAAGTCCAATTAGATTGTTGTTGATTACCCCTAGATAAAAGTGCCACTGATAGATAAAGTAGCTGATGGATGAATCTGGTTGACCAGGAGAAAGCACCAGGACACAGATAAAACTCCATTGGAACAGAGTTTATTAACAAAGGAACACATGGGACAGATTCCCTTCTGGGCAGGGAAAATGTCTGACCTGGGTTGTGAGCTGGGGTCTTTTAAAGGGGGAGGTTTCTGCTTCCTGCAGAAGGCAGGAAGATTTTTTTTTTTTTTTTAAAGTTGTGGGGGGAGTGGGAGAGCAGGACTGTCCTCTTTAGAGATCAAAGGGGAAGCCTGCTGTGTTGGCCAAACATTGGAGAAAATTTGCTTCTCTTGACTTCAAAGACTAGGGTGCTTATTAACTCACTTCCCTTTTCTCAGGGGCTTGTGAGGTCCATGAGGCCCTATTGGCGAGAAGGCTGGGCTATCTGAACCTTAACATTCCAGCCTTTTGTGTTATAGGATGGGGGCCCCATTGTCGTCTTGCTACTCCTGCTGGACAGGGTTGATGTGGGGGGGCCTGGATTAGGGGTCGATCAGACAGTGGGGGTTCCCTCTTCATGCATCTCAACAGGGTCCTCAATGGTTGACAGGCATTCATAAATGCGTGAAGGGAAGGAAAGTAACAACTGATTAAAATTAGTAAGAGTTAGTTTTTGGATTTCGGTCCTGAAAGTATCTGAAGAGGCAAGGAGCAATGGTTAGCACCAAGGTAATAGCTCTTTTTTTTTTTTTTTTCCTTCTGTCAAGGCTGGACTTGAGAGTGATGGACTCAGGATTTGTTTTCCAGCATTTTGATAGCTGTTGGAGTGGTAGAATCAGTGTCAGTTACCTTTCAAAGGCTTCTAGATAGGGAGAGAAAACAAATTTAGCCATCATTTAAGTTTTTAGGCTAGGACAATAGTGAGTTGTCTCCCTTAGCTGTAGGTGGGTACTACAGTATTGCAGACCAAGATTTGAAGTCCTACATCTGAGTAGTGTCTTATTAGGAAAAAAATCATCAATGAGAGATAATTGTCTAAATAACATAAGAACTCACATCTAATGTCTGGGTTGTATAATCCCTCGAACCCTTAAAATATACTGATGACTTTAATTTTTGGTTATACTTTCCTTTTGGGTGTTTAAGACCATACAGTTGGCCCAAATAAACCAATTTATTTTTATTCTTATGGTCATATGAGGATTTGGACCTCAGGGGTCACATGAGCTTGGGGTGAGCCCCTGGCTCCTCAGGCTTTTCTTTAACCAGTTCCATCTACGTGAAGATAAGTCAAAAAGTCCTGCTTGAACAGGGCTTTGCTTGGAAGCATAGAGGAAATGTTTCCTCTGTGTTGTCCCTCCTCTGTGCAGACTGACACTGGTTCAAGTCCATCATCTGGGGTCTCCATGGCTTCCCTGAATAAGAGGACGGGTGTCTCACCAAAGTTACAGGACATTTTGAGAGATGCTCCATAGGCATTGGAACTTGTTTGACCTTGGAGGGCAAGGAACAAAAATTTGTCCCTTTAAGGCCCTCTGACTAGATTAATATAGGCCTTAAAGTTTGGCTATTAAATTCCAAAGAAGTTAGTTCCACCAGTCTGGTACTTTTAATTACCATGTGCTATGTAGAAAGAGTTTGGGCAACATCCTTAAATAAACCTTGACTAGACATCCTTAGACTCGTTGACTAAGCTATGACCTTAGAAATTTTAAGATTATCTATATATTATCTTTGTCTCATTTCAAATTTATAGAAACACAGTGGGTAGGTGTAGTGGGAAATGGCTGAAGTGGAGTTCAGAGGGAAGAATAGACATAGGGTCAGTAGAAAACTCATTCCTGGATTGGTGTTAAAGGTGGAGTCCTCAAAATTTTTTATTTAAGAGATCCAATACTGGTGGCCTGGTACTTGCTGTATTACTTCACCAGTTTTAATTTGGAGAGATGAATCCAACAAGGTTGTCCTGAGATCTTGGCTGCTGTCGAGGTAGACAGGATCACCAGGTGAGGACCAACACGGCTGGAGGGTTTACTTGATTCCTTTCTGTTGGGTGTGAACCTGCAGGTAGGCATGATCTCCAGCTTGAAGTGGGTGGTCAATTAGGGCTTTAGAAGCCTGGGGAATAATCCGGTCAGCATGTTCCCTGAGTAGTTTCCTTGGAAGGGTGAAGGCAGGTAAATAGCTGTGTAGAGAGGAGGGATGCTGGAGGAAGAGGTTATTCTTTGCTAATATTAGGGCCCTGGTGAGTTTCACAAGTTTGGCTTTTTGTGACACAGTTCCAAGTAGCAGGGGTCCTGACTCAATGATGTCTGTGAGAGATACTATGGCCTGTGGGACCCTTCTGGGGTGAGAGTTAAACTTCTATCCATAAACCAAGTCAGGGTTGGGTTTGGTAGGGGATCTGGGAAATTAGGGGATCTTGGTAGGAGAGTTCCTGAAGAGTTTCTGAGCACAAATGAGTGAGCAGTTCACTGTAAGGGAGGTGGGAAGCTGGATTGAGTGGAGGGCAGGAATCAAAGGTGAGCAAGGGGTTGTCTAGAGGGAGCTAGATTGGCAAGAGACACATGGGTCAGTTAAATCCTTAAGCTGATGGGGGGAAAGGACAGAGATGGGCTGACCCAAAGTGAGGTTAAGTCCCTCTGGAGCCAGGAGAGGCAGCGGCCAGAACACGGAGACAAGGTTGCCAGTCCCAGATGGTGGTATTAAGCTGTTTAGAGATAAGGTGCTGGGGCAAATGTGGGACCCCTCCTCTGTCCCAAAACCCCTAATGCCTGGCCCTTATTTTTAGTTGTGTAGAGAAGAAATAGGCATTCCAGGTTGGTGAGAGCCAGAACCAGTGCCTTTAAGGGTGCTTCCTGGATAGTGCGGAATGCTGTTGTAACAGGCCCTTGTTCACAGACCCCAGGGTTAGTGAGTAGGCTGTGTCAGTGATGCCGCATTCAGACACAGGAGATCAGGTTCAGAGACACGGATCTGCTTTATTAAGGAATAGTGAACTTATATAGAGTTTTTAAGTCATTCTGGAGAGAGCACAATAATCATTCAGGAGAGAGAACAATGATCAGGTCATTCATAAGCAGACAGCTTAAATTTTGGTTTACAGTTTTGTTTTACTGATCGGGATTAGAATTCCTGTAAATCATGTGATCAGCCCTGTGAGGGAGTGGTAGTTGGTTCCCTGGTGTATGGGGGCCATCTTGTGTCCTAAAAAGCTGTTTATCAAAGCAAATTAATATACTCCAACAGGCCTTAAGGAGTCAACAGGCTCAGGGGAGTTTCCTTTGGAGGCTTCATGGAGCAGCTTTGTAAAGAGGGCAAAGTTAGGAATCCAGGTGTGTAGTTACCCTGCAATGCGTAGGAAAGATAGAATTTTCTTCTTGGTTGTGGGGGGCTTTAAAGACCTTTGCTAATTTGTCCTATCTACAGTTAAATGGCGGGATGTAGGTATGAGAAGGAATCCCAAGTACTTGAGGGAGAGAAAGCTGTGAGCCTTAGCTGAAGATATCCTATACCCTTGTCCCCAGAAAATTAAGGAGTTTGATTGTGTGGGCCTTGGAGATTGAGAGAGATGGAGAGCAAAGAAGTAGGTTATCTACATATTTTGGGATAGTGGAGGGGTTAAGGTCTAGGGAGGTTAAATCCTGGGCTGGGCTGGTCCAAAGTGGTGAGGGCTATCTCAAAACACATGGGACAGGACAGTGCAGGTTAGATCATAGGTGCTAGTGATGTATTTAAAATCTTGTATGAAGTGTGTAGGATTAGTGGAAAAAGAGCCTATTTTGTGTTTGAGGTGAGATAGATCTCCAAGAGAAAAGGGACATGGACCTTGACCATCCCATCCACGCCTGCTACCTCTCAGAGGGGAAAGATACTATGGACAGGGGGTTGAGACTGGATGTGGGAGTGAGTATAGCTTGACATAGGAGAGGGTTTGGGAGAAGGGGAGTCCCAGGAAGAGGCCAGAGTGGGAGAGATGGGAGGGGTGTCCTGTCTGTGAGGGGATGCAGGGGCAGGGGTAATGGAGGCAGGGTCTGGAATCAAAGTAGAAGTAGATACAGGAGGGATAAATGGGTTATTTGAGGTAGAAGCCAGACTAGGGGAGACTAGGGAATATTTGGCAAGGAGGAGTTTAAGGTTTTGGATTTCTTCAAGTAGAGGAGAGTCAGTGGAAAGAGAGCAGGCGATGGACTTAGAGTGGCGCTGGAGAGGAGAGGGGGAAGATTGTAGCGTGGAGAGGGAGTTCGAGTCAGAGAAAGGAGGGGAGCCAGGTTGGGCCCTGGAATGGAAAGCAAGGGAGAGTATAGCAAGGGGAGAGCACAGGGAGGACTTTGCTGTGCCTCAGGCTGGGGAGCAGGAAGAGATTGGGGATGCATCCTAATCGGGGGCAGTTCATCGGCTATGGTAGGATCAAAAGCCGAGGTGGAGGGGTAGGGAGGAGGATGGGTGGAGGCACCCTGTGGTTTGGGGTCCTGTGAAACTGTCTTAGCCAGAACAATCCTTATGGGAAGAACATGGGACACAGAGGGATGGATTAGCATGGAGATAAAGCTTGGATGTGTGGTAATTTAGACCATTTGCCTTTACGATGGCAGAAATTTTCTAAATCTCTCAAAATACTGAAGTTTAAGGTTCTGGTGTCTGGCCAAACAGAGTCATTATCTGACTCATACTGAGGCCAGGCAGTGGTGCACAGGAACTTAAGGCATTTTGGCCTGATTGTATCTGAAAATTCTAGTTGTTTTAAGGATTTAAGAAGACAAGCAAGAGGTGTGAGACCGTGAGACTTTTGAGTGGGTGGTTGCCATAGTGAACAGATTAAGTACAGAGTGAAGAGGAGATGAGAAAGAACTGAGCAAGAGGGTAGGAGATAAAGACAGAAACAAGACGACAGGAGGCAAAGAAAATCTTCTCTCCATAGGGAGTGAAGGCAGGATCACGAGTCTGGGCAGGAAAGTGTAGCGGATGAGGAAGAGAGAGACAGGGAAGCAGTAGTAGGAAAAGGGGTTTGGTCGGTCACGCAAACGAGAACGAGGAGAACCAGGCATCAAAAGAAGTCATCCTTTTTGTTGAGCGGGTTCAAGTTATTTTTGAATTATTTCCAAGAGAATGCGGCGTCCCACAATCACATCATCAGGGAGAGGAAAGGTGAGATCCTGTCCTGGACAGGAAGTAGTGCGTGTTCCTATCTCTGGAAATAGCACCCTATATCTAGAGAAAGGAAGGAGCTTTCCCACACAAGTGATTTTGAAGCAAGCCAGAGGCATGGAAAACCCTGCAGTGAGAGCATGGTGTGACCAGCCAGTAGATGGAGACAAAGTACAAGGAATGGGAAGGAGAAAAGTGGAAAAAATGTAGTGAGCCAGAAGGGAGGGAAGCTTGTGGAACAAGTTGATCCTGAGGTTTATTTAGTAGAAGCTGAAGGAAGATGAGTCCCAGAAGGGTGGTGGTTTAGTAGAGGCTTAGTAGTGCCTCAGAAGGGCAGGTTTTAACAGTCTTGCTCTCCCTTTGCACCTTGAAGACAAATGGCTAGAAAAACTTTAAGTTCCCATTAGAAACTAACAAATATATA
>NW_008348089.1:6682975-6711299 GCF_000622305.1 Nannospalax galili | reverse complement strand
GAAGAAGTTAAAACTCAATGCAATCCCCTTTAGAAACAGGCCCTAAATGATGTTAAAATTTAAACTCCCATTGTGTAGATTTGGCATTATTACCTTTTTTTGAACTAGAAGTGCATTGTTTATTCTATAACATCATCAAGAAACGAAAACAAAAATAAATTTCAAGAGAATCTTAGGCACCCCTGGTACTGGTAGGTTAGACTTGATATAAAAGAAGAAAGTATATATATCCCAAATAGAAAAGCAAATGAAATAAATCTATGTTTCTCACCAACCATTGTAGCTAAGAATGTGAAGCAATGTTCTCAGGATCTCGTAGTTTCTAGACACAAGCTTTGCTGGAAAGGAAACTCATGAGGGCAGTAGAAGGAACAGGGCATATAAATTAGTGTGTTGTTGGTCTGAAAGCATATGACTCACCTGAGCAGTGCCTGTGACTTTTTATGTATAGTGCAACTTAAAATGGTTAGGTCTAGTTAGAAAAGTAGGCCCTGAGCACCAGTTGCTTGGTGCCCAAGAGGTCCTAAGTTAAAAATTTCGAGCCCCTTTGGCTGAGAAAAAGTTTAGGAGAAAAAAAGGCTTTTAAAATATTTTTCATTTGTCCATGGGGAAAGCTGCCTGAAATTTCTTAAATGATTCAGCAAAGTCATCCAGCAGGTTTTGGGTCAAAACGGGTGAGAGAAAGGTCCCTTAATAGGTTTTTAGTCACATTAATAAGAGAATTTAAGGACGGACCCAGCTGGAAACCTTTATCATTTTATTAGAATGTTAAAGAAAGAATCCATGGGGCAGGCAAGCTGTCAGTCTTGGCACCTTCCTGGAGGGGGTGAATAGTGGGAAGGAAAAAAAAAAAAAGCTTTGGGGTCATGGAAATTTAGAGCCTGCAAGAGAGGTCAGACATGTGGCAGGCTGGCAGGCACTTGGCAGGGAGTAGAAAGCTTTAGTATGAGAGGGGGAGAGAGAGGAGAAGGATACAGAGCATTTGCATGTGTAGGGAATCCATAAGTAGTTAGAGGAAGGAGGAAAGATAGCCTAAAGGACAGAAGCAAAGGAGAGAAGACCCAAAATTGGATTGAACGGTATCAGAAATCATCCCGAGTGAAGTGAGGAAGAAAGGCAGTGGAAGAGGATAAAGACAGGAAAAAAGGATGGAAGACAGCAGGCCTGCCAGGCCCATGGCACCGGAGGGGTGGTGAGATGCACAGGGCAAGGGGGGTGTGAGATTCTGGGGTTGAGGGAACTGAGGTAGCGAACGGATGGAGCAGCTCCATCCCAGAGACCAGTCCTGTCCAGGAGTGACAGAAATAAATGGGAAAGGAGATCAAAAGAAGTAGGCAAGGCAGAGTGTGTTCCCCAGGGAGGAGAGCCAGAAAGACGTGAAAGCAAAGCAGAGAGCTGGGGAGAGGAGGAGAGAGAAAGAAAGGGTGGGAGTGTACCTGAAAAGCCAAGTTAGTGGTGTTGGAGAAGTCCAGGTGGGTCCCTTGAAGTAAGAACCGGGTTTTGGTACCATCTGATAGATAAAGTAGACAATGGATGAGTCTGGTTGACCGGGAGAAAGCACCATGACACAAATAAAACTCCATTGGAATAGAATTTGTTAAGGAACACATGGGACAGATTCCCTTCCCAGTGGGGAAAATGTCTGCCCCAGGGTCATGAGCTGCAGTCTTTTATAAGAGGAGGAGGCTTCTGCTTCCTGCAGAAGGTGGGAAGATATATATGTTCTTTAAAAGTTGGGGAGGGGTGAGTGGGAGAGTGGGATTGTTAAATCCTGCCCTCTTTAGAGATCAAAGGGGAAGCCTTCTGTGTTGGCCAAACATTGGAGGAAACATCTGCTTCTCTTGACTTCAAAGAGCAGGATGCTTATTAACTCAGTTCCCTTTTCTCAGGGGCTTGTGAGGTCCATGAGACCCCACTGGTGAGGGGGCCTCTGATCCTTAACATCCTCTACTGCACTGCTATAGTTTGTTGTGGTGGTCATTGTGGTTATTAGTTTTTGAAGCTGGGGTTGGAGCATTGACTTATTTTCTCCCTTAGCAACTTGCGTAGTGCCCTCTAAAACTATGAAAGGTAGTCTTCAGGGAGGAGGCTTCCAGGTCAGTTTCAGCTCCACTGCTCCAAGTCCTGTGTCCAAAGTATGTTCTGTCTTCAGCAATAGGGTCTTACCTCCAAATTATGAGATGTAATCAAAGACTCTGGCAATAGCCCATGTTATTTTGGGAGTCTCGTGGACTACCCTGACCAACAACTGAAAGGAAGATTTCTCCTGTTTGGCACGCTCATTCTTGTTATATAGCCTTCAGGTATACACATGAACTCATGTTCAGATATTGGGTGTGCATTTTCTAGGGGGTTTTGAGGTAATACATTTCACTTTGGTTTTTCAAACTACCTAAGCTTTATTTATCTCTCCTATCTCTTTTTGTCATACCTCCATTCTCACTTCCCAGTTAAAGTAGCCCCATATCTCCCTTCATAATACCTGACTCCTATGAACCCCCCTCTCTTGAGCTCCTTCATCTCCTTTATCCCTGGGATTCCTTGTATGTCCTCCCCCCACTTGGTAATATCTGTTTCCTACTATTCCTTTCTCTCAGGCTCTTTCTTTCCCTTTACCCATGGTTCCTTTTAATTTTCCTGGATCCTTAAGTTACCTCAGGATATATACTCACATATAAAGGATCGATACTAAGATCCACAAATGAGGGAGAACATATATCACTTGTTTTTCTGAGTCTGTGTTACTTCACTTAGTATTACTTTTTGTAGTTCTATCCATTTACCTGAAAATATCATGAACTTGTAGTCCATCCATTTACCTGTAAATTTCACCTTTCCTTATTGCATGGAACTCCACTGTGTAAATGTACCACATTCATTATCCATTCAACAGTTGAGGGACATTTAGGTTATTTCCATTTCTTAGTTGTTTGGAAAAGAGCAGAAACAAACCTGGATGCACAGGTATGTTTATGGTAGGATGAGTCCTTTGGGTGTATGGCAAGGAATGGTATAACTGGATCATATAGTAGATTCATTTTTAGTTTTTAGGAGTTCTCCACACTACTTTTCATAAGTTGCACAGGTCTGCAATCCCACCAGCATTGAACAAGGGTTCCCCCTTTTCCATCCTCTCTAGCATTTAGTGTCTTTTGTTTTCTTGAGCTTATCTACTCTGAATGGAGTGAGATGAATTCTTAAAGTGGTCTTGATTTGTATTTCCCTAATTACTAAGGATGTTGAGCATTTTTAAAGGTGATTTTTGGTCATTTTTCTTTTTTTCATTTGAGAACTCTGTTCAGGTCCTTAGCCCATCTTTTTATTGGGTCGTATATTTTCTTGTTTCTTTTATTTATTCTTTTTTATTTTTTTTAAAATTCTTTGTATATTCTGGTTATTATTTTTCTGTCAGGTCCTTAGTCCATCTTTTTATTGGGTTGTATATTTTCTTGTTTCTTTCTTATTTTTTAAAATTCGTTGTATATTCTGGTTATTATTTCTCTGTCAGATGTGTAGCAGGTGAAGATTTTCTCCCACCCAGTGGGTTTCCTTTCCACTTCCTTGGTTGTTTCTTTTGCCATAGAGAAGCTTTTTAGTGTCATGAGGTCCAATGCTGACCTTAATGTCCAAGCATCTGGTGTCCAATTTAGACAGTCCTTTCCAGTACCTATAACATGTAGGGTACTGCTCATGTTTTCTTCTAGCAGTTTTAGGTTTCATATTAGGGTCTTTGATCCATTTAGATTTGAATTTCATGTAGGGTGAAAGAGAGGGGTTACAGTTTTATGCTTTTACAGGTGGAGACCCAGTTTTGTTAGCACCATTCATTGAAGATGCTGTCTTTCCTCCATTGTGTGGTCTTGGCACCTTTGTCAAATAATAGGTGGATGAAATTGCATGTACACACAACTGGGTCTGCTATTATGTTCCATAGATCTATGTGTCTGTTTTTCTGCTAGTACTATGCTGTTTTTATTACTATAGGTCTGTAATACAGTTTGAGATCTGGTATAGTGATTCCCCCAACATTGCTCTTTTTGCTCAATTCCTTTTGCTATCTGGGGTCTTTTGTGGTTCCATATGAATTTTTAAGACAGTTTTTTCCAGCTCTGTGAAGAATGTCATGGGGATTTAGATTGGGCTTGCATTGAACGTGTAGATTGCTTTTGGTGTGATGATCATTTTCATGTTACTAATTCTACCGATCCATGAGCATGGGAGTTGCTTCCATCTCCTGGTGTTTTTCTCTATCTCTCTGTTTGTCCTTTACAGCCAGTTATTCTGGAAGAAATGTCTTATTTTCTTTTCTTCACCATCCCCTAAGTTTTAATCCTCTAGCTTCCCAAGGAAGATTCAGTGAAGGGCATTCAGGGTTTCCTCATGTCGGTAGCCTTGGGACCCTCAGCAGACTACACCACTTTAGTCTTCTTTAAACACAATTTTTGACATTCCAAATATTAACATTCTTTGTTTACTTATTACATTGCTCATTTCTTCTCTGGTTTTTAGCTAATAACTTCCTATAAATACTAATGCTCCTCATGTCTCTGCCCTGGGAATTCTTGTTTTCAATGCATTTTCCCCTGACTGATTCTATCTATTGTAGTTCTTAGTGGATGAGAAATTTTTCATCCTCCATTCATCTTTATCACATGACCCACAGTAATGAGCCATCAATATTTATCTTTTGAGCTTTATCTTCTTTCTATGCTTTTTGAGTCTCCATCATCTCTTTTATCAAAATGATTTCCCTCTTCTTTTAATTATCAAGTCCCTATTACCAGAGCATCTTAGTTAACGTTTGTCTGTCTTCTCTCTGTTCACACAGTCGTCACTGCAGATGAGGACCCATCACCACCCTAGAAACTGCAGTCCCACTCAACCTACTCTATTCTTTAGTTTTGAGCCTCCATAGTATATTTCCACATTGTTGTCACAGAATTTGACTTTGGAACAGAGTGTGTCTACTTCTCTTTCTGTGATGTAAAATGGAGTCAAACTGAAATCCTAAGTCTTTAAGAGACACCAAAGGGTTTTATTGTTGCCTTCATTTGTATCCTCATCCTTAAGTATTTTCATTCTTACTATATACATATAATACCCAGGGAAATTACTCATATTCAAATTCACCCTATTTAGTCTTTTCTGACTAAAATTTCTGACTAAAATGCCCTTGGCACAGAAACTATTTCATTCAAACTATATTGAAAAGCCATCAAATTTCAAAATTTCACTTATAAACTATCTTAGTTTGCTTTCTGTCACTATGATAAACACCATGATCTAAAGCAACTTAGGGAGGAAAAGGGTTATTTATCTTACAGGTACAGTCCATCCCTGAGGAAAGTCAGGCCAGGGACTCAAGGAAGGAACCTGGAGGCAGGAACCGAAGGAGGCTCCATGGAGGAACACTACTTTCTGGCTTGTTCCAGGCTTACATTCAGCTACTTTTCATATAGAGCCCACGCTCATTTGTCTAGGATAGTACTGTCCACAGTGGTCTAGACCCTCCTACATCAATTAACAATCAAGATATACCTACAGGTCAATTTAATGGAGGCAATTCTTCACCTGAGTGTCCTTCTTCCCAGGGGCTCATTTTTGCCAAGTTGAGAGTCAGCTGAAGCTGACTATTATACGGGCCAAGGTATGCTGGTCATGTTCTTATTCTTATTATGAGTGTTCTTCTGTATTTATATAATGTTTAGCTTTAAAGATTTCTCAGTGCAGCGTAAATATAGAGGCTGTATTATTATTTTACTTTCCATTTTTCCTTATGAAAAACACAGTAACTTCTGCTAAGATTCAATAGACATTTTCATAAATGTACAGTAACACAACCAAGTAAGAATCAAGTAGGAGTGACTTTGAAGGGAATCTGTGTGTTAACTGTGCTGAGTTATTTTTGAAGTATTTGCAGTTACAAAGGATGCTTTCTCATTATGTATGAACAACTGAATATAAAAATTCAATTTCTGACATCTTTCATTTGACCAGCTTTACTCAGTCCGTGATTCCCTTACCTAATGGTTGGCTCATTTATTAAAGATAAAGAGAGAACAGTAGTAAAACTATATTTTGCTCATTAGAAGCCTTTGGTACCATTAAATGCTTCTTGTCAGAACTAAATGTTTAATGTTTCACTAAATGTGGTGGTTATTGTTAACTTTTGATTTGAAAGTGTCTAGAATGCCCTGGGAGTTGGCCCTCTATGCAGGACTGTGGGAGACTATTTGATTACTTTAATTGCTGTGGGAAGTCCACCCACTGTGGGTAGCACTATTCCCTGTCTGGGATCCCGGACTGAATAAGTGGAGAAAGGGAGCTAAGGAGCAGTGTGCGTTTATCCATCTCTGCTTTCCATCTGTGGATTACAATGTGACCAGTTGCTTCAGGTTTGTGTTCCCTTTACTTCTCTTCCAAGATGGACTGACTGTACCCTTGAACTGTGAGCCAGAATACACCATTTCACCTTTAAGTTACTTTTGTCAGGGTATTTTACCATAGCAACATGAAAAGAAACCAAGACAGAAGGTTATTTAAAAAGCTTGTTTGCATGCAAGCTCATCTTGAAAAGTGTTAGCAGGAAATGATGTGTAGGCATGAAATAGAACCACAGGGCTTACCATCCATTGCTGTGTCACTGAAAGTGTTAGAATGGAAGAAACACGAAGAGGTTGAATGCTTCCCTCCAGAGGTAGCAGTAGTATGTAAAATTTGCATTTTCAGTATCTAGAGTGAAAATTTAAAAGAAATCATCCTTTGTTGTGGAAAATAATGAGCAATACTATAAGCAATAATACTTTTAGATGATGAAGCTAATCCTTCTCAACATGAAGTTTGTAATACAGATCTTTAGATTCTTAATTATTTTGAGAATAAGATGATGAGAATTTTCTTTTCTCTGATAATATTCAGTATATAAAATAAATGGAAATTTTAGTATAGGATATAGAATTGATTCTTGGGAGACAAATTTTCAATAGTATATTAAACAAGTAAATGAAGAAACAAGACATTTCTTTAATTTTTTTCCTCTCAGCACCCAGAAAACAACCATGAACAGGCCTCTTATACCCTCCAGATCACCAGCACCAATTCTTGGTTAAAATTTTCTTTTTATTTTATGTGTGTGAGTATTTTCCCTACATATTTAAGTGCAGCATGTGCATTCAATGCCTGCAGAGGCCAGAAGGGGGCGTTGGGTACCCTGGAACGGGAGATACTGATGGTTGTTAACCCACATGATGAGAAAGTACAAGTAATCAGTACACTTAAAAAATGATAGTTTGGTCCATGCCAGTCTTTGTAGCCTTGCTCTACATAAGTATACCCCTTTTCAGGTCCACAGCACATTTCTTTATTTTATTTGAACATCTGGATTTTTTATGCTGTTGCTCTTGTGAACTCTATTCTTTCTCTGGAAAAAATGTACTTTAAATATTTAAATCAGATATTAAAATACCATTCAATTAATTGATGCCACTTAGACCAATTGTGATCTAATCTGCTTTGGTTACAAGAAACCTTTGGGTCTGGCAAGATGAATCCATGGATAAAGGTGCTCATGACCAAGCCTAACTACTGGGTTTGATCCCCAGTATCCTCCTAGTGAAAGGAGAGCCAACTCTCACAAATTCTGCACTAACCTTTATATGTGTATGAGGGCACGCACACACACACACACACACACACACACACACACACACTAACTGTAATTGAGAATTTCTCAATTAAAAAGGGATTTATGCAGCTTAGGTGCCTTCTGATCTGAATTCTGGTAGGAGCTTCTACATGTGTTACACATCTTGTCACACTAGAAGCACAGGCCTTCCTTGGCTTCTTCATCCCGCTGCCCAGTTTACCTTTGTGCTTTTGGTGATGGTCTTTTTTTGGTAGAAAGATATTTCTGGTTATATACACAACTTTAAAAAATGTTAATTCCTTAGTCCTCACTGCTACCCTCCTAGCTTCAACCATTGCAAACAAATATTTTATTGTTTTTATTTTATGGATATGAGTGTATTGCCTGCTTGTAGGTAGGTGCCCACGGAGGTCAGAAGAGGGCATCGGATCCCCTGGAACCAGAATTAAGAACAGTTGTTAGCCTCCATGTGGGTGCTGGGAATCTGCTGCAGTCCTTTTGGGCCGCTTTCATGGTCACCACCCCTGCTGCCGCCCAATCCTGGACCCCAGGGCTGGTGAGGAGGCTGTGTCAGCAGTGCCACATTCAGACACAGGAGACCAGGTTCAGAGATGCAGATCTACTTTATTGAGGAAATAGTGAACTTATATAGGGTTTTAAAGTCATTCAGGAGAGAGTACAATGATCATTCAGGAAAGAATACAATGATCAGGTCATACATGAGCAGACAGCTTAGGTTTTGGTTTACAGTTTTGTTTACTGATTGGGATTAGAATTCCTGTAAATCATGTGATCAGCCCTGTGAGGGAGGGGTAGTTGGTTTCCTGGGGTTGGGGGGCCATATTGTGTCCTAAAAGGCAAACTAACATACTCCAACATCTCCCTCTTTTTGTTTAAAAGATGGGGTACTCTGAGGTCCAAACTGGGGGTCCAAACTGGGGCTGTGGCAAGGCTGGTGTGATATGAAGAAGGAAGAGGTCTACTGGATAAAGCAATTTGGGGCAATGGCTAGACCATCTTGGAGTGTGCTCATAAGACCTGAATGGACAAGCCTGTTGGCATCATCTCATCTGAGCCAGGGCCCTCAAATATATTTTCAGTCCAGGACTCTCTAAGATCAACATTCACATTGTCTGAGCCAAGGTAGTCCCCAGAAAGGCTCCCAGTAGGACAACCCAAATTGCTATAGGCCTGTTGTATGGCTGTGATTATGATTTGTATCCTTTTCATGACTGGGGGTAGTGGGTAAGAAGCGAGGCAGTGCCATCATAAGTTGAATTGTGCCACCTGGTCTCTAATAAAGCTAAGTCAGGCTCTTAAAAGAATTGGGCCACAGGTTAAGGCCAGAAGGAGCAGGGCCAGAGGCCCAATTAAGGCAGAGAGGAGTGTTGTGAGCCAAGGAGAAGATTGGAATAGTGACTCATACCAGTTTTGGTTTTTTACCCTGGTCTGTTCTCTCTCTAAGATCCTTTTGCGGACTAAGCTCAAGGAGTCCCTTATGACACCAGAATGATTAGTATAGAGACAGCACTGTTCTCCTAGAGCAATACATAATCCTCCCTGATGAGGGAGCAAGGGATCCAGGCCCTTTCTATTTTGTAAGGTGACCTCAGTAAGGGAGGACAGTGAACTCTCAAGATGTTCTATGGCATTTTGTAAATCTCTTAAGTCTGAATCAATAGCCATACTAAGGGCATTATAATTTTTGTCCTGTAGGATCAGTGCTGACGTTCCTAACCCTAGGGTGCCAGCAACACTGATTCCCCAAAAGAGTGGTTCCAGCAGTCACCAGAGAAGCAGCCCTCTTATGGCGTGAATGTTCCAATGGGGCAAGCTTAAGGTCCATCTTGTCCCCTGAATAATGGTTGACTTTTGGGGTTAGCTGGGCAGCAGGCACCATGAGGGGGCAGAACAGTTGAGAGTGATTAAGTGGATACAAGGAGTGAGCCCAAAAGAACAAGCCCACCAGGCATCGGGAGGAGGTCGTAAGTAAGATTCTTTAGAGGGGAGGTAGGCAGTCTGGTTACAGAGATGCCAATAGCGGGGTGGAAAGGTGGAGCCCTGAGGGGTGACACAAAGGCCTTGTCCATAAATAGATTCCAGGATCATCTTGGGGGCAGAAATATGCCATCAGCAGTCGTAGTAGGTGTCTAGGAATGCGTAGTTGCCCAAGATGGCCAGTCCTTCATAGAATGGGTTGGGGGGTTGGTTTGTGGTGGAGAGGCATAGCCAGCAGTCCTGAGTGTACCCAGGCTTAGAAGCATTAAGGACAGAGTAGGTAACAGAAAGGAGTCCCAAGAGGCCTTCAGTCCTAACAATGGGAAGGGAGGCAATGCTTGTAAAAGTAGGTGGGGAAGATAAGCTAGAGTGAGTAGGGCAAATCGAGGTGGCTGGATGAGGGGGTGGGGAAGAAGTAAAAAGGGGAGGTTTAATGTGTAGGTCATTTGGCCCAATCAGACCAGAGGGGATGTCAGCG
Source organism: Nannospalax galili (assembly GCF_000622305.1). NCBI lineage: Eukaryota > Metazoa > Chordata > Mammalia > Rodentia > Spalacidae > Nannospalax > Nannospalax galili. Next base: position 6,701,178 of record NW_008348089.1, on the reverse strand, counting down.
GGTGTGCGGGTGAGGAACTGAATAGTGGACAAAGCCCAGGGTGTCTTCCCTAACTGTAAAGTCTCAGACCCCAAGTTTTTCCTGTGTCTAATCCTGAAGTCTTTTTTCCCTGATCTGTAAATTTGATAATAAGTAGATTGCAATGTGGGCCGGCACAAGTGTCGCCCATCTCGCCCCCGCCAGTTCCCCCTCATCCCAGGGAGGTAGATCCCGGGGCCTGTTGCACCGTTATGAGATCTTGGATGAGGACCCAGTCCACCAGAATGTGCCAGTGGTTTCACATCCCCATCTGGCACAATAGTAGTCTCCTGGTCCTCCGCACTCAGTCTTTTGTTGGCGATTACGTCCATGGCCTGGGCAGACATAAATGGTCAGAGTGCAGGTGCATGATCTAGGACCTGGGTGCAGACAGCCAAAGGAAGGGAAGGGTGTCTGGTCACCGGGTTTCCATTCTCCCTCAAATATGGCACAAAGATCCACCCAAAGGTCAGGGTACCAGGTGTTTGGGGGTGCTACCTTAGAGGTGGAGTTAAGCACTGTACCAGTGGCGGGATTACTAATAACCTGTTAGATTTTGAGGCAGGTGGGGGTTGTGCGCAGAGGTGCAGGTTCGGAAATTTGTGGTAATGATGGCACACATTAAGAGAAAAATGGTCCCTGGTCCTGTGTTTGGTTCAGGGGCCATGGCCTGTGCCTGGCTGGCTAAAGCTTTAATGTCCCCCCAGGTCACTGGGCAGACCCGATGTTGGGGTCATTGTTGCCTGGAATGTTCTGGCCCTCCTCCGTTTGGACGGTCATTGATGGTCAGGTCTCTCATCTGTTGTGTAGGTGGGACTGGCTGGTTTCAGGGCTTGCGGCATTCGGCTGCCTTCCCTGTGGGTTGGGTTTCTTGTTTTGTCACCGTTTCTGAGGTTTATATCTCTGGAGTCGGCTGCATCACAGGCAACTCTGATGTTTCAGGCCTGGATCCATCTGGGGGCTGGAACATTATCTGGAAAGACACAAGCATAGCCTCTCTCTTGTGTTGGCAATAAGTGTGGGCTCTTCCATTCTCCTGTGAGGGGGTCCTTCCATCTCACCATGGGGGCAAGAGTGGGATGAGTGAATGCCTCCCAATGCTTTATTGCTGGTGGAAGGCCATTGGAGTCAAATTTTAAGAAATTTAGGGTGAATAAAGCTTGTTGTATAACAAAATTGGGATCTTTATAGCAGGGGCATTTGTCACTGTCTCCCCCTATTTTCTGTATTTGTTTAATGAGTTTTTGGTGGGAGTGTTCAACAGTTCCTTGGCCCTGAGGATTATAGGGGATGCCAGTAGTGTGTTGAATATTCCAGTCAGCGCAGAAGCGGTGAAAAGCTGTAGACATGTAGCAGGGACCATTATCTGTTTTTAATTGTCAGGGAACTCCTAAAAGGACCATGGTGTATTTAACAGTTTTTATGGTGTGGGAGGCAGTCTCGCCAGAGTAGGCCAAAGCAAAGTGGGCAGCAGAGTAAGTATCAATAATATGATGAATGTATTTTAGTTTATCAAAAGGGGAAAATGAGTTACGTCCATTTGCCAAACCTTATTAGGACTGAGGCCTCTGGGGAGAGTTCCAGCAGGTTGTAATGGCCCCAGGGGCACATGGGGGGGGCACACGAAGAGCACACACAGACCAGATGTTTGCAGCTCTGAATCAGCAAAGTAGGTAGGAGCCTATGTATAGCTTGGGGAGAAAGATGGAAGCAGGCATGTAAGTCCCTGGTTTGTTGTAAGAGAGCAGGTTCCAGGGTAGCATTTGTCAGTAGTCTGTCAGTAGTAGCATTGCCTTCTGCCAGAAGCCCTGGAAGATTGGTATGAGAGCGCAGGTGTTGAACGTAGCAAGGGGCAGAGCGCTGCTCAAGCAGAAATTGCCAAGAGAAGGGCAATAGATCAAGGGGGCTACGGTGAGATCGGAAGGCTGCAAATGCCAGATTTTGTATAGTTTGGATCACATAGGCACAGTCAGAAAATATATTGCATGGGGTTGTAGCGAAGTCTTGAAAGAATTGTAGCATAACAGACATCTCTCCAAATTATACCAATCCTTGAAAGGAAAGGATTTTTTTTTGTGAAGAGAGCTGTCCCTCATGGAAGACCATGTACCCAAATTTATGTTTGCTAGAATCTGTGAAGATTAGAGGAGCCTCAGGAAGGGAATTGCGTTTTGGAAATGCCTTAGGAAATAAAGGCAAGGGAAGATGTTTTATTCCTTGGAGGAGTCTATGTTGGGGGTAATGATTATCATATTTTCCCTGATAAGTTAGTACAAGAGTCTGAAAGCCAGGGGTGTCAAGAAACAGCTTAGAGCATGAGGAGTGGAAGAGGGAGGACCAGTGACTCTGGGTCACAGCCATACAGAAGGCAGGAGGTTTGAATGAGTTTTAGGGCTATTATTGCCCAAGCCTCAATTACAGGAGTGATTTTATGCAATTGAGTCCAAGAAGAGTGGACCCATATCAATGGTCCCTGGGCTTGCCAAAGTGCTCCCATAGGGTTCGTTTTTTCTTGGAATGACTAAGGCCTGGATAGGCTGTCTAGGTTGTACCCTATTAATGAATGCTTGAGACAAGTGTGTATTTATTATTGTTATGGCACATCGAGCCTCAGGCGAGACCTTGTGGGGGGTGGAGGCTATATCAGCACCCTGCAAGATGTCAAAGAGCAGTGTAAGATCTTCTGTGGACATGGGTAGAAAGCCCTGCATCCAATTTATGTTTCCACAGAGGGTCTGTGCCTCAGAGAGGGTGATCTTACCGGGTAAGGTAAGAGCAGGGGCTATAGGGCAGATGACATCTTGGATAGGATGGCCCAGAAAGTTTTTGAAAGACTCCTTGTAGGATCTTAGGGTCCTTATGGGCAATAAGTATGTCATCCATATAGTGTAAGATAGAGACCTCAGTCAGCAAAGTTTGCATACATGGGCCACATAATACTGGCAAATGGTAGGGCTGTTTTTCATTCTTTGTGGAAGGACCTTCCATTGATAACGTTGGACTGGGAGATTATGGTTGGTGGTGGGCACAGAAAAGGCAAAATAGGGCTTATCATTATCATGGAGAGGAATAGAGAGGAAACAATCCTTAATATCTATTATAATATTCACGCATTCTTTAGGAATGGCAGTTAGGTGAGGCAATCCTGGTTGTAGGGTTCCCAAGGGCTCAATGTGATCATTAATAGCCCTTAAATTATGTAAAAGTCTCCATTTCCCCAACCTTTTTTGAATAAAAAAAATAAGAGAATTAAGGGAGGTAAGAGAGGGCTCAATATGACCCAAGGATAATTGTTCTTGGACCAAAGAAATCAAGTGGGTTAGCTTATGTGAAGGGAGAGGCCACTGCTCCACCCATATTGGAGTTTTTGTATTTCAAGTCAATTTAATGGGGGGTGGTTTAGGCAACGGGGCAGTGGCCATTAGAATTGGGGGTGAGGATGTGGTGCATTTCCTGTGTGCTGGTCATAAAAAGCTTTGTCATCAGTGGTCAGAACAACATCCATGCTAGTAAGAATATCCCTCCCCCACAGATTATGAGGAAGTCCTGTGGCTAAAAGTGGCTTGATTGCTCCGGTGTTGCCATCGGATCAGTCCAGACCACAGGGTGTTGGAACTGTTGGGTATTTTGTAAGCCAACAACCCCTTGTATGGGAGGTCCAGGCTTGCAGTGCCAATGGGGCAATGCCTCTTCCTGTCTAATTATTGTGACATTGGCTCCAGTATCAATTAAGCCTTTAAATTTATGTCCATCCAGGGTAAGCTGCATTCTAGGCTTATGTAGATCAATAGGCACTGTCCATTGGATATGAGGGATGGGAGCCTCTATTTCCTCTCTTTGGGGTGGGGCTGAGAGGTGCCCCCATTTAAAGGCCCCTTTTGTATGGGGTTACCATCCACATCCACTTTAGATCTGTACTTTCTCACCCAGTGAAAGCCTTTATGGCACCTTGGACATTTTGAAGGAGGAACTTGACTTTTTTTAGTCTCTTTAATGAGTTTGTTAGGACAGGTATGGGACCAATGGCCCTGTCCCCCACAAATCCAGCATTTGCCCTTTTCTGTACTGGTCTGGGGCTGGTGAGGAGCCAGTACCTCAGCGAGGGCAGTAGCACGGGCCCGAGTAGTCCCCACACCCTGACAGGCTAAAATCCATTCAGATATATCCTTATGACGCACAGGCCCTATGGCCAGGTGACATTCAGTGGAGCAGCCCTCATATACAAGGTCCTTTAGGGCGTCAGTGGCCCCCCAGTGACTGTTTTTCCTGTCCACACTCTGTTGGCATCTCTCAACGAAGTCAGAGAAAAGCTCACCTGGTTTTTGTTCCAGTTTGGTTAATTTGGTATCACTGCACACTGGCATACTTCAAAAAGCATGCAGCGTGCAGAGTCTGACCTATTTAAAATATTGAGGAGATCCTTGTGCTTGAGCCTGGGGAGTTTCAAAATTGTCATGCCCTACTAGGGTATCAAACCCTATATTTTGAACATTGGCACATCTATTGCACTCTGCTTGTTGTTCACACTCATCTTGATAAGCAGCCTTTCATAAGAGGAAGTCACCTCCCTGCAAACCGGCGTGGGCAACATGCTGCCAATCAAAGGGGTATTGGCTGCATGGCTGATTATATCTAAAAGTTGACTAACCCAGGGAGAATGGATACCATCCTCAAGTGCCACCTTGCGCAATTATTTTAAGGTGTCATGGGAATATGGATTCCAGACATTTGGGGTTTGTTGTCTCTGGGCAATCATAACAGGGAAGAACTGCGGGGTGTTGTCCGCTGAACCAGACAGAAAGGATGATGGGGGAAGGGGCTTCCAGTCTTTCTCTTTCAGAGAGGGATAGAGGGGAGGGGTTCCCCCACAGCCAGCATGGGACATAAGCAGATGGCTAATGCCCTGTAACGGCAGAGCAGAGGGTGGTGTGACTTCCTGTTTTTTACTAAGGGAGCCCTCAGACCCTAGTCTCATCTTCTGAATTCTCAGCAGTAGACATTGCCTTTTTGTTGGAGCAAGGCTCTGCTAGTTTCACTGTGACCGGGAGCACTTGGGGTGAGCTGTTCAAAGTGTCCTGCTGTTGAATTTGTTTATCTATCTCCTTTAAAATAAGATCATCTTGTTCAGGGGCATCGGGGGAACTCCCTGTAGAGAGGCCAGAATGGCAGTTACAATGGGGTAGAACGGCCCAGATTGCAGGCACCCCTCCTTGACCTCTTTCTTTCTAGCTAAGAATAACACGTGAGCCCATTGTTCAGGATCCCAGCAGCAGGACTCCACAAACCAAAGGGCAAGAGCAAAACTTCATCTAGCACTTTGGCTACATCCTTTTCTGTTACCTTAATTTTCCTGCTCCTGAGCAGAGAAACCAATGCTGCCTCATGGGGGCCGGCAGCAGCTGGATGACTGTTCACCATTCTGGAGGTCACTTACCCTTCAAGATGTACCCAGAGGGACTCAGGAGGTGTTTAAGGAGATGATTGGTGGAGACAGGAGCTACTCGCCAAGCTGAAGACCGAGTCTGCGAGGGCCCCACATTTGGGCGCCAGCTGCTGCTGTCAGTTTGGGCTGCTTTCAAGGTCACTGCCTCTGCCGCCGCCCTATCCCAGACCCCAGGGCTGGTGAGGAGGCTGTGTCAGCAGTGCTGCATTCAGACACAGGAGACCAGGTTCAGAGACGCAGATCTACTTTATGGAGAAAATAGGGTTTTTATATAGGGTTTTTAAGTCATTCAGGAGAGAGTATAATGATCATTCAGGAGAGAGTATAATGATCAAGTCATACATGAGCAGACAGCATAAGTTTCTGTTTACAGTTTCATTTTACTGATCAGGACTAGAATTCCTGTAATCATGTAATCAGCCCTGTGAGGGAGGGGTAGTGGGTTCCCTGGGGTTGGGGGGCCATCTTGTGTCCTAAAAGGCAAACTAACATACTCCAACAGGAATCAAATCCAGGTCCTCTGCAAGAGCATCCAGTGAGTGCTCTTAACCACTGAGGCATCTCTCCAGCTCCCACCATTGCATTCTTAATAGTCTAGCCCAGTAACTCCTTCAAAGATAGCGAGCCTTAGTATATCTTCTGAAATTTGGGTCTTCCAAAAGGAATCCAGTTCTTTACCCACTGTGGTATTATATTTAGGAATGGAGCATTGATTTTTAAAACAATGGACAGAGCTGGGTGTGGGGCATACACCTTTAATCATAGCACCCCATAGGCAGGCAGGCAGGCAGGTCTCCGTTAGTTTGAGGCCAATCTCGTCTACTTAGTGAATTCCAGGCCAGTGAGGGCTACATAGTGAGACCCTATCCCCCAAACAAAACAAAATAAAAAACCCAAAGCAACCCCACTCAACCAACAATAAAAATACAGAAGCTAAAAATTGTTGCTTTGGGATAATGGAGCATACCTTTTCACTAATTAAATAGATGCATTTTGTAGAAGGCAGAGATTATTGTTGAGTAGGAAAGAAATGGTTTAGATAATAGTTCCAAATAGAGTTATTAACAATCAACCTGTGTGCTACTGAGCTGGAATGGATGTTTAACTTACTTTGGGTTAGGTCTCGTGCTTTAACTTCAGTGTATGATTATACACTGGTCCTATAATTTTATAAGGTTTTAAAAAATCCACATGTTAATATTACACATACACACACATACAGAGTGAAATACAAGACACCATTCGTATTTTCAGATGAGGGAATCCATGTTTTGGACAAGTTAATTACTTAATGAAGTTTGTGCACACCTTGTAAAATAGAAGCTTAGACAGGAACCTGTGTGTCTTCTTTGTTCCATGTCATGAAAAAATAACAGGATCCACAAATGTTAAATACTTTGTTTGCAACATTATTGATAAAAGAAAAATCACATTGGGTCTTACCATGTGTTCAGATGCTGACTTAATAGCACTTGTCTAACCAATTGTAAAGGAAAGGTTTCTTCCAACCCTATGGCTGGCAGGGGACTATTGTGAATTACTGCAAAGATAAACTATCTCTTGTCAATGCAGACAATATTTTTGTGTCATAGTCAACTGTGTACTGCCTCCTGCAGGAAGAGCAGCAGATAGTTCATGGGCTTAATTGATGAACTACAATCATTATATTTAACATCACTATCTTCAGAAAACAAAATTTATGGGAATCTTTTTGTAATTATCCTGAAAAATATCACAGTTTTCTTCAATAAAATGAGCACTTTGTGAGATGGAACTGTGGTCCCCTCAGGGAGCCTGAACTGTAATATAACTAAACTGATACAATTTTCAAGCTAAAAGTGTGTAATTATAACTTAGGAATTTAAATCCTATATGTCTGCCATAATTTTTGAATATTGCTTACTGACAAAACTATACTACCCGGCTTAAACAATGATGTGAAATTTATCTCTGTTCTTATAAAAAAATAAATAAATTGAACACTTTGCTTATCTTAAAGTGCACCGAGAACAATTTGTACAGCCAGTTCGGTTAGACATTTTAACATATATGACTATAAAATATACACTATTTTATAATTTCTAGTATTTTAAGCCTTATATTATTTACAGTGAACAATTTGTCTATAGGTTTAAATTTCATTTCAAAACAATTATTCATTAGTTAATTAAACCTTAGGAACTATTGATTTTAATGTGATTGAAATATTTAGTTTCTTTAAAGGCGATAGATAGTTCATGAAAGAATTAAATTGATAAAATATAACCATATGAACATTTCTGAAGTACATAAGTATATTTATTTTGTGTTTAAAGTTACTCTATGATTCACAGTTCAGGGAATACTAATTAACAGCTGCTGTCTGGAATTCCAACTACCTAGACTTAAACTTGTATTAGTTACATGACTTGGGAAGGTCAAATAAAAATGACTATGCTTATTTTCAGTTTGGTTAGCTACAGTATTAGGATTTTTAATATTTAGAACCTATTGAGATTTGAATCACATGAGATAATCATTTTAAAGCTCAGTAAGTTCTAGATATGTTTTTGTTTGGTTTGGATATTAAGTCACCTATTTATTCAATGCGGTTCCATAGAAATCCATTAATCGTATGACTGTTTTAATTCCAGTAAGAAATCCTGGTAATACTATAGGATATTAGTTGTTATCTAGTCTTCTGGAAAACATAAATAACTTGATGATATCTACATGCCATTATAGAAAGCTTCTCTGCATTTTAATGTTCTTAAAATTTTAGGGGATTTAAGAAAGATATGCAGTGAGTTTGCCCCTATAAAGTGCCTAGAAATAGACTGAAACTTTCTGATCACTAAGGTGCATTATGAAAAATCAGCTACTATTAATTGTTAAATATCTAGTTAAAAGTGACAATGCCTACCCTTTAAACTAAAATGTAAATAATTGGAGATTTTATTTTTCCTTTCTGTCTTTTGGTACTATTGAAGCAACATGTAAAATAATCCTTAATCGTCACCAAGATCTTTCTAAATCATTTTGGGTTCACTTGCTGTAGTCCCTCATGGGGGAACAGATTGCTTGTAAAGGAACATGTACTCACTGTTGTGTGTAGACAGTCTCTTTGTGGCACACTTGATGGCAGTATTGCACCTGGTAAAGTCACAGCATTGGTGAGTGATTTTTATACTTGGTTTACTGTCTAATAGTGTAAGTAAACCTTTCAATTAAAACAAATTATGAAAGATTTATTTTCTGCTACTAAAGACATGGCTATGATTCAGAAATGTTTTGTAAATGCAGCAAACTGGAAACACTGTAAAACACTACAAGCTGGAGAAGAGGAGCTCTTGAGAAATGAGGAAATCAGTGGTTTCTAGAATTTAAATTTTGTGATGGAAAGACTTTTAACTATAAACTTTTAAAATTACATTTTTGCATATAGAAAAATGTAACAGGGATCTGGATTAGGAAGGACATGCATTCTTGAGTTTCAAGGTCATGTCACAGCTCAGAATATGAGGGCTCATGCTTTATGTCACAAAAAGAACTGACCTGGGGTGGAAGGTCCCAGTTTCTCCCTCATCTTGATAGGACAAGATTAGCGCACCACCAGTTCAGCTCCTGCAGTGAAGGGCGGGAGTGCATCGCCTGCTTCTCAACTTTTTAAAGCTTTACTGAGAGCAGGCTCTGCACAAAGACGATTAAAATATCATTCCCTCAAACAGCCAAATCATCTAGAAAGTTCCTCTAAAGGTATATGAGGTCCTTAGGAATTTGCCTGGTTTTTAAACCTGATCACTAAAACCTTCGTGAGGTAACCTCCTTCTTAAATTGCAATAACACCAAAATCCAATTTCTCATAGCATTACACTCTAGAAAAATGAGGCCTTAAAAAATGTGGAACCGGGTGTGGTAGCACATGCCTTTAATCCCAGCACTCTGGAGGCAGAGGCAAGCAGATCTCTGTGAGTTTTTATTTTGATATATCACAGTGAAAGATTTATCGTCCTCTTTTTTTTTTTTTTAAAAAAAAAAAAAAAAAAAAAAAAAAAAAAAAAAAAAAAATGTGGATAACACAGAGCATCAGCAACTCACTGACAGAGCTTTCCCTCAGGATTTCCTTTGTCTACTGCGCATTGACAGTGTTGCAACTTGGGTTGGTGATTTTGATTATTTTAAAAATGAGGAGACATGGGCTGGAGAGACAGCTCAGAGGTTAAGAACACTAGTTGTGCAGAAGACCCGGGGTCAAATCCCAGCATCCACATGGCAGCTAACAACTCTCCATAACTCCAGTTCCAGGGAATCTGACAGCCTCTTCTGACTTCCGCAGGCATTGCACGACATGGGTGCACTTACCTACATGCAGGCAATACATGCATACAAGTAAAAAACAAAAACAGTTTAAAAATGAGGAGACAAATCCCATGTAGGTGCAGTGGTTCTATTGGATGATGTAAGTCCCTTCCACCACTATTACTTTCTGAAATTACTGTTATTATTCAATACACGCAAAGATTTTATCATCTTGTACAAAACAGTTCTCAGTAAGTTTCAATTGTCTCTTTTTTCTGATAATCTAAGTAATATTTCTAATACATCAGGATTGTTTGTGGATTATTATATATGTCATAAAATATCTTAAATATATTTCAGTAGAAATAAAAGATGAAGTTAATATTTCACATTGATCTTTATTGTCTAATTTGTCATATGTATAATATCTGAATTTTCTTATTAAAATGTAGGATATTTAATGTTTTAATGCCAAAAATCAGCTTAGGAAAGGAATAACTTAAAAGGCTTTTAAGAACCCAAATAAAGGTTTGGAAAAATGTCTGTAGTTTGAGTTAATAAAATACAGGTTTATGGAATTGCCATTCTTGACTCTTGATTGGGCCACAGAGTTTTAAAGGATCACTTCATACTGAGTACTAAAAATGTAGTTAGGGCTATATTTCCTAAAAGTTATGAAAAGGAAGTTAGGATGATGGTTTGATACTAGTTCACTGTTTTGTAGCATTATATGTTTAATTACTAAGTGATTATCTAAGCCTGTGTTTGTTTTTGTTACTGTGACAACTGAGAGAAACAATTTAAAGTTGCAAAAGATATATTTTGGCTCACACTTTTGGAAGTTTCAGTCCTTGGTCCCTTGGCTCCACTGTTTTCAGGCCTGTGAGGCACAAAGTCATGGCAGGAGCCTTGAGCAGAAACTGCTTACCTGATGGTTGCCAGGAAGCAGAGACAGCAAGGGGTCAGGGTAAGCATTGCTTTTCAAGGACCTCAGTTACCAAGTTTCTTCAAGTAGGCCTTACTTCCTGCCCAAATAGGACCCTTGTGGGGGATCAAGACTTCAACACATGAGCATGAAGGGATATTTGAATTAAATTCTGTTTTTTTTTCGAATTCAGAGAGATGTGAGGGACTTAGATGCTGTTGAAAACATTTATTTATTTCAAGAAATTGTACTGTCACTTGGATTAGAGAGTAAGATTCAGACAGAAATATAACATGGCCCTTGGAGAACATAATTAGTTCATATTACTTAAACTGGGGACTAATGATAATAAAATCACTCTATATAAAAAAAAATAGCTTAGGCAAATACTTCAAAATTTGTAAACCTCTATGACAGTTACTTATCAGTATACCCTTTTTTTTTTTGTGTGTGTGTGTGTTTTTGAGACAGGGTCTCCCTGTAGCCCCAGCTGGCCTGGAACTCACTATGTAGACCAGGTTGGCCTTGAACTCACAGAGATCTGCCTGCCTCTGCCTCCCAAGTGCTGGGGTTAAAGGTATGTGCCACCACTCCTGGCAGTATACACTTTTTGAAAGCATTCTTAAATTCAGTAAAAAGTATATGTTCTTTATTCCTTTATTTGCTAGAAAAAGTATTTTAAGTATTTAGCATATGTCAGTTTTCTTTCCTGTTGCTGTGATAAAACACTGACAAAAGCAACTTAGGGGAGAAAGGGTTTCCTTTTGCTCACATTTTCAGGTTATGGTCCATCATAGCAGGGGCGACACCAAGGAAGCAGCTTGAGGGAGTTGGTCATATTTGTCCATAATCAAGAACAGAGAGCAATGTGTGTATGCATGCTGTGCTCAGCTGGCTCTCTCTTTTTGCTCAGTCCAGGGCCCAGCTCATGAAATGGTGCTGCCCATCCTCATAGAGGGTCTTCCCAATTAAGAAAAGCCCTCACAGATGAGCTCACAGGCAAACCTATTCTGACAGTTCCTCATTGAGACTCCCTGTCCAGGTGATTCTAGATTGTGTCATTGTCCATTCAAATTAACCAGCACAGTATATAAGCTGTAGACCTTGAGAATATATTGGGGTACAAATTTCCCTGTAGTTTTGTGGTGGGGAACTTGTTCAACCCATATTTTACATCTGTAATCAAGTGGGCATCTCCACATATGGAGGTGTTCGCTCTAAAAAGCTAGAGGGGCTGGAAATGTAGAGCTGGCATTGTCTTTCATAGTCTTTGGTCTGCTGAGGTCCAAGGGTATGCTGTGTGGAAAGGATCTGTCATCGTCCACTAGTGCCTTCCTGACAAGAGTCAGCATAATGCATACAATTACATGCAGTAAAGATTATGTTCCTTCAGAAATAAATTATACACTTTCAATGCAATACTCTGCATTAGTAGTTCAGTTTGCTTACAGTGATCTGTTCTCATTGCAGTAGTTTTATTTACTCTGGGACCATAATCACACCACATAAAATAATATGAATTTTGCTATGTTAACTTATAGAACTCTTTAGAGTGCTTCATTCCCTGTTCATTCTGAGCAGGTACAGGCTTTAAAGGAGCTGAAGGTAATACTGCATCAACAAACCTTGACTCTTAAGTTAAAGAAAATGAATCAAAAGACTTCCTACAAGACAATCTGTAGTTTCCAGTTGCAAAGATACTATGCACACATTTTCAATAGCTGAGAAATAGTTTATGATCATGGTTAAGAGCAAACTATTAAAATTTGAGATATGTCATCATGTGACATGAGACTTAAGTCTCAAATTCTTTATTTCCAAAGGCGAAGTAACACCAATATGCACGTGTGAAAATGTGTTGATCTGTGATCAACTGTGGTATTCCTGACTAATAGTTGAGGTATTGTCTCAGTCTGCTGGCATTAATTAGGCAGCCAGTCGCTGCTACAGCACTGTGTGTAGGAAATGGCTTCTTTATTTTTAATTTTTTTATTTTTGAGAATTTCATATGAGTATTGTTTTTCTGTCCCTCCAAGTCCCCCACCAACTCTTTTCATGTCCTCCCACACACTCTCAATTTCTCGTCCTTTTCTTTGATTACTATTGGTATATATACACACACATGTATTTATAGATGCATATATATATGCACTTAATGGACTCAGTACATCATATATATGATGTACTGAGTCCATTAAGAGGTGCTCATGTGTACCTGTGTTTAGGGCTGCCCATTTCGGATTAGATACCCTCTTCAGGAGCTCATCCCTGGAGAGAACTGATTCTCACTCCCTTAGCGTCCAGTGATTGGCCGGAGCTCTGGACCCCTATGTGAACCTGAAATGCTGAACTGTTAGAAGGGAAAAAAGGCCGTATCCTACAAGATAGTGTAGGAAAGGACTTTCGAGGTCGGACCTCACTTGGAATGGCTTCCAACTCCACTGTTGGTGCAGCTTCACTTGTACCTCTCTCTTTGTTAACTTTTTTTTCTTCTTTTTGTACTTTTTGGCTATTTTTCTGGAGCATTTTCACTATGACCTTATATAACATAAGTCTGTGCTTCATCAATTATAGGCCCTATTTATCAATCAGTGTGATGATGGAGCCCGTGAATGTTGCACGACAGTCCCTTTGAGTCACACATGTTCTGCAAATCTGAACAAGGCATGGTTGCCTTTGACTTCAGGCTCTCTTTGCAAGGAAGTATGTTTGGGAACCCTGTCTTAGAAGTCAGGTACAGTGTCTTTCTTGAGCAACAATCAGGTTTGTTCACTGTCTACCACAGTAATGTCTCTGTGTTACAAAAGGCTGGTATGTTTACTTCATTTCGAAGATCCTGGTGCTCAGACTCAAGATTCCTCCTCTGTGGGCAACCACTGTGTCTGTAGGTAGATAGATTCTCCTTCTGTCCCCCAGGGCCTCTGCGGCTCAGAGCAACCGTGCAAATGCAGACACTAGAATTCTGATACAGGGAATTATGACACAGGGAAAGTTGTTGAACATTCCCTGTGTCACATGTCTTATGTCACAATTATGAAACTTAGTTTTGGATAAATAATGCCAGTATGTATAAGTAAATCTCGTGTCCTCTATCAGTTCTTGACTGTAAGTAGGACATTGGAAGGAGTTTTGATGAGAAACAACACAGAATGCAAAAATGGCAAACTGAGGGGATTTAAAATAAACTCATCCAGTTAAAATTAAATTCAAAATTTGAGGAAGCATTTAGTGGTTTTTATATATCACCCAAAATATAAATATGCTGCTAGCAGAATGATTAGAAGCATTACTCAGTCTTGACTTCCTTGTATTAAGAGGTCGAAGTTTAGACATTTTGAGAATGATCATATGGCTTTTTAAAAGTCAATAGATTTTATTTTTATAAAATATTGTATAGAATGTGAAAATATACGTATACACATGATTTTTATTAAATTTGTTTTTTGAAAATTTCATGCATGTATGTAATGCATCCCAATTACTCTCACCTCCCCTCCTCTCCAACCTACTTCCCACCCTTGTTGTCAACTAGATTTCCTACCAATCCCTTCCCCACATGTCTTTTTGTTTTGTTTTGTGACCCACTGAGTTTAACCAAGACCATGCGTTGGAGCTATCCACCGGAGGTTGGTGGTCTCACCAGTGGATACGCAGCTGAAATGCAATGACCCTCCTCTCCTAGAATCTGTCAGTAGTCAATAGTTCAGACAGAAAGAGTAGGTCCCTATGAGACCCCCCCATCCATGCTGACTGTTAGGTAGAGTCTTGTGCAGGCCCAGTGCAGGTACCCACAGCTGCTATGAGCTCATGATTGCAATAGCTGTGTTACGCCGAGAAGATGGCAGGTCCCAGCCCTTCCTAATCTTTCTTCTGCTCCTTCCTCAGTTTTCCCCGATCCTCAGACAGAACGGTATATAAGTACTTAAGGCTGAGTACTCAACTGTTAGTTATTCTAAGCACCTTCAGCATCCATGAATCTCTATTAATACCTGTTGACTGAAAAGAGAGACAACTCATAATTAAGACTGAAGGGTAGCATTTGTCAGTTGGCATAAACATAGATATTTGGAAGGCGGTGTGACACTAGTTTAAATAAACAGCAGTAGGAAGTTCCTCCAGGGAGCCTATGACTTCCAAGCCATGTGTTTTTGATGGGTTTACAGTACCAGGCATAGATTCTTTCCTGTGGAGTGGGCCTCAGACCCAATCAGAGAGCAACTGGCGACCCCCCATAACAGTTGTGCCCCTACTGTACCAATTGGAAAATCTTGCCTGGCATCTTGGTATATTGGTTAATAAGGTTCACAGCTGGTCAAGACCTTTGATGATGTTTCTCTCACAGTTGCTTGAACAGTATCTTCCAGCACTGTGAAAGTTAGCCAAGAGGGAGGACGTTTGCAGCTCAGTCCAGTTTAATTCCTCTATATCTTACAACCAAGGTGTGTGGTGTCTTCAGCAAAAGGAACTGACAATCTAGTTTTGGTGGGCAATCAAGAGTGTGTTCTGTAGGGACAGCTGAGGCCTCCCTCACCATACTTAGGTATAAATCATACTTAAGTATCATACCTGGAACTGAGATTTTTGTTTACTAACTCACAGATTCTAGAAACATTATCTAGCCATGGAAGGTATCACCTTTTTATTTATTTGAAATTGTATTTTTTCCAATATATATTTTTATTGATTTTTTGTGCATTTCATACATCTTAATCATATTTAGACCCCCCTCCACTATTAGAAACCTCCCAACCCCCCATCCAGATTTCATGCATGATGTCATATGTTAAGGCCTATCAAGTAAAGTTTGTGTACAAACATGTTTCTTGTAAATTCATCCACTGGAGCCTAGTAAGCCTTTCTCATGCCATTCTCTCAAAGAACACTAACTCTCCCTCACCTAACAGTGATGAGCTGCCAATAGCTCATTGGTTAAAGTTAGAACTTCTTGCCCATTTCCCTAGATTTATGCTGGGTTTTTGTTTGCCTTAAGATCGCTTCCGTGTCCCACCCACAGACACTGTTAGCTTTCGCTCATGTGGGCCCGTGGTCTGGCCCCAGGTCGATAAATGACCCCTCTTGCACAGAGCCATTCTTTGCAGAGCCTCGCAGGCTTCTGTCGAATTTGGTGCCCCAAACTCCTCCCTCCTTGGCTAACTCTCCTCAGTCAGTTCTCTGCAGCATGCCCTGCCCCTACCAAGCTCCTTGGGACACATTATACTGTTTCAAATTTGAGGATGATTTCATCATGAGACGTTTTCTAGGTTATTTTGTTAGATACAAACTGGAAAAAGATTCCATTTTGACTTTTTGTTTTGTTTGTCTTATGAGTTTTTCCTAACATAATTATTTTCACAACCTTAAAGAAGTACATGAAGTATATTTTGCATTGGTTTTTTTCATTTGACTTTTACAAAAATCTAAATGATACTATGAACAAGAAAACATGTTGGCTATGTGGCCGTTATGCTAGCTGACGCAGGAATCAGCCTTCCTATCAGCCTCCAGGTTGTCTTGGCAAACTTGGTTTGTCTGAGGACACACGTCCCGGCATCATTCAACAGTACAGCACTGGTCTTTCTTCTTATGTTTTTTTGTGGAAATGCCAATATTCTTTTATTCATTAAAATTTTTTTTAACGAATTTCATATATAAGTACTGCCTTTACACCATTTCCACCTGGCCTCTCCCTTCAAATACTCTCCGCACTTACCTGTTCCCACTCCCTCTCAATTTTTGTCCTCTTCTTTGATTATTATTGTTACATATAAACATATATGCATGTATATATATCATGTAATGCACTGAGTACATTTAGTGGTACTTGTGTGTACATGAGTTTAAAGCTGACCACTTGGAATTAGAAAGCCTATCAGGGAACTCATTCTTGGAGAAGCCTGATTCTCCCTCCTTCAGCATCCATTGATAACCCGTAGCTCTTCATCTAGAGGTGGGCCTTTGTGAAATTTCCCCCATTCATGTTGGCATGTCTGCTGGTGTCATTGTGTAGGTCTTGTTTAAGCAACCACATTGTGGAGATTTCATCAGCGCAGCTTCCCTGCCA
Source organism: Nannospalax galili (assembly GCF_000622305.1). Lineage (NCBI taxonomy): Eukaryota > Metazoa > Chordata > Mammalia > Rodentia > Spalacidae > Nannospalax > Nannospalax galili. The sequence goes on along the minus strand of NW_008348089.1, from coordinate 6,684,453 downwards.
TGTCCAGAATGCGTTATCTAGAGGCAGGAATCCTGGTCCTCTTGGTCTTACAGTCTTTCTGCCACCTCTTCTGCAATGTTCCATGTATCATTTGGGGCTAGAAAAATGCCAGGATTCTTGCAAGGAGGAATATGATTTTAAATTCCTGGCGTAGGGAAAGGAAGCATTCTTGAATTTCTCAATAAGATACCAATGTCCTTAGAAATATGTTGACTTTCACTTATTTCTAGAACTTTAAATATAAATAGGAGAGTTGTTTTTCACATCAAACAAACATTAATGATGCTACAATGATCTTGAATTAAAAGTTAAATGCCAAGAATCTGAGGATGTAGCTGAAGGGTTAGAGTGCTTACTTCTCATGCACATAGCCCTGGGTTCTATCCCCAGTATCACACAAAATTGAACACAATAGTGCATGCTGGTAATGTGCTTTGGGTCATCTAAATAAGTGAAAGTCAATTTTTTTATAATAATCACAAGGTTTATATTTTATTTTTTAGCCTATCACACATTATTTAGAGAAAGCCTATTTTAAATGGTTCTTTTCAAGTATAAAAGCTTTTCAGATTTTTTTCTCTTCTAAAAGAGATTCAAAAGCTTTACCTTATGCATGTAGCATTTTAATCATGGTTGCAAAGGACTCTGGAAATTTAAAGCTCCTACTGTTTTACCATTATTTTTATTATGTATTTTATTTTCCCTTTGAAGTGTGTGAAATGGCAGGAGGTGGAATATTTAATTTCGACCATGAATTATTCAGATTTGTTTGTTAGCACTAACATTGGTTTAAATGGCTTACCATTTTCCTTTGGAGAGTCTTAGGTTTTCCAGTACTGCTCAGAAGGCTGCATTTCTTAGCTGCTACAAAGCTTGATGAAATAGCAGCTAAAAGCTACTGCATAAAACAAACAATGACCTTGTCTATAAATAACTAATTTAAATCTAATTTTCTAGTATCATGCAAGGTGCAAATTCCTCAAGTTTTATATATTCCGTGATTATTCTGTCTGCTTTGGAGTAGATGATGAGAAAAAATGAATCAATTAATCTACTTAAACTATCCCTGTTCAAGTCATCCATTGTTCTCCCAGAAAATAATGCTTATGGTATCCTTTTAAAAATCACATATTGCTAAGTATAGAGATAATTTTCCCTTAAAGAATTAACTCTTTGTTTTTATATTTCTTTAAAATCTGTAATTATAAATATAATCAAGAGTCATTTATAAATAAATCTCTTAAACAATACCATAATTTGCATATTTATTTTAAATTCAAATACTGAGATAACATCATTATTGGAAATATGAATTGGAGTTTATACTTACTAAAAAGAAACAGTAACCAATTGCCTAAAGACTAGTAATTAGCCAAGAAGAAAAAAGTTATGAAAAGCCGGGTGTGGTGGTGCATGCCTGTAGTCCCAGCACTTGGGAAGCAGAGGCAGGCAGATCTCTGTGAGTTCAGGCCAGCCTG
>NW_008348089.1:6657450-6682133 GCF_000622305.1 Nannospalax galili | reverse complement strand
AGTTCAGGCCAGCCTGGTCTACATAGTGAGTTCCAGGACAGCTGGGGCTACAGGGAGACCCTGCTTCAAAAAGACACACACAAAAAAGTTGTGAAAGAGGTTAATATAAAAGTTCCAGAAAAACCAAAACAAAATGTAGTTTTATTATCAGTATTATAAAAGGAATCATCTAGAACTATCAGAAATTTTACAGATCATATAGGTCAGTCTGGTTCCTTGTGGATGAACAGACTTTTGTAAGTTAATAGCAATGTAAATGGAAACCAGGGCTAAGATCAAGACCACGTAACTTTTCAAATGGAACCAAGAATTCCCTGCTGGTAACTATTTGCTATATCTAAAAGGGGAAAGTGTGCCTATACAATGCAAATACTACTTCGAGAGTTTCTCTCATATAAAACCATGTATACTGGCCTCTTGCTGATCAACTAGTCAATGTTGTAGAATATTCTTGCATTTTCCCAATGCTACACATTGTAGAACTCGGGGGGAGGGGGGTCTACTTTCTGCTGTAAGCGAGTGTAAAGTCTTTCTGAGTAATTGGTGTTTAATCTTGCATAAAACTTAACAATCTGAGGTTAATATTACCAAATAATCCTGTGTTCTAGTCTAATTTGTTCAATGAAAGTTTCAAAGTGAAGAAACTAACTTTGAAAGGAGTAATCACAGTAGGTTTAAAAATCGATTAACAATGAAATAGGTAATGGGGGGAAGCAATGTTGTGAGTAGGATGGTACAAGATATATCCTTCTAAGGGACAGTGAGGAGGTGTCTATGATAGTCATGTTGTCTATCAAGTTAGCCTAATAGCTATTTTTAGAAAGGGAAATTGATGTTATATTGTACAGCTTTTTAGATGGTGTGTCAAGAATCTTGGAATCAGTCTTTTTGATTGCAAGCCCTTTTAAAGAAGATAATTGACATGATGAATCTGATGCATAAATGGCATTAATCTATTGCAGAACATACTGTGGAAGCTAAAAATACAGGACATATGTGAATTTTTGCATTATCCAAGATGTGAGATGATGAGAATTCAGACTTTAGTAAGCTGCACTGCTATTCATGCTTGTGACCATTCACCAGCTAACAAATAACACTGGGCATCTACCGAGGTTCAGGGGATTGCTAAATCAAACATGATTTTCACAGGTATCTCATTCTTAGTTCAGCCTCACTTTACTGCTACATTCTCTCTCTCTCTCTCTCTCTCTCTCTCTCTCTCTCTCTGATACATAGTGAATAATGAACATATAAAAATGAAAATAATCTATATAACCCTATGTGATATGATGGAAATCTGTCTGAGGATAAGAACCCAGAATTACCACAGCTAGATAATAGTTTCTAGAAATGATGTCTGATAGTTTAATGTAAATATATCACCCAAATTGTAAGGCATATTAGAAACATCAATATTTCTATATACAAAATATAGTTCTATAAAATATTTCACACTTACAGAACTGAGTATCCTCGGATACTTTTGGAACAAATAGTATATTTTGTGATGTAGTTAGTCATGGAACCAGAGACAGTTTAAGGTCTGAGTGTACAATGAACTACTACCTGGCTCTGCATACTCTTCTGTAAAAAATGGAGCACCATTTGCTTTCTAGGTAGCAGCTTTAGAATCTTTAATTATGTCTGCATCTTAAAATTGTCACATAATAGAACAACACGTATATCTCTTATTGAGACCATTCTAGAAATTAGATTAGAGATCATTCTCCTTGGGTCTGTAGCATCATGTCTTGCTTCAGGGATAAAGCCACATATCTTTTCAAGGATATTTGTATAAGAAATGACTTTAGAAAGTATTGTTTCTCCCTTTGGGAAAATGAACGGGTGTGTTTACTACCCATTGTGAAATCTCCTGTAATGTAGGCCACAGTGTGTACACAGGACACTTCTCTCATTTTGTGTGTTACTGTGAGTACGGGACCTCAGAATTCATGTTAAGAAGATGCTACTGTAGGTACCAGGATATCTATAATTAAGTCCTTTGTTTCTAATTCAAGAGACTCATGGTTTCTACCAGTATTCACCAAACCTTAGCAGGCTAACTGGTGAGCTTTAAGTTCTGAACCATCTTAGATTCCTCTTCTGTGGGTTACCTTGGGAATCTATCTCAGAAATCTTCCTCACAAAATAGTCTTCTCTCCACTATGGCTCACTACAGACTTGGCAGGTTTGACTGTTGGAGGATGGACTAGAGCCTTGCAGGTTGATTAACAGCCTTTAAGGTAAACCCCTAAGAATTAGTAGCTGCCATGTCAATCAGACTACTGTCACCCAGGCAATAGATAATCCCTCACTTCATTTTAATAAGACAGAATTGGAAGTTGACAGCAGAGAACTGAACAGTGCTGAGGTCATTGTAAACACTTTGTCTCCTTAGGAGGACTTTGTGGTGATCTGATTGTCAGCCTTAGGTCTTCCATTAAGAAGTAACTAAAGCCAAGAATTTCCTAGTTGGAAAGAGCCTGCCTCCTTGCAGCAAACAGTCTTGCCACCTACATTGAAAGTAAAGTTAGGGGATTTTATATCTGCTCCAGCCAAAAACCAGGTTATTAATTGGAACCCTGACTGCTTTACTTGAGAGACAATGTATTGCCCCTGTGTGATTGTGTTGATTAAGACAACACCTTGGTTATGTTGCAGTTCAGTTCCTCTTGTCATCTACCAACCTTCCATCTGTCTTGACACTACAGTGCAAGGCTTCCCAGTGGTTTTCAATGAGTCCCAGTGACTGCCATGGTGCTCTAGCCATCTCAGAATTCAAAGCAGACTCCCAAGGATAAGGCAGTCAACAGTACTGAGCCCCGTCTATTCCTGGATGGGATTTGCAGTGTCAGAAAGAGTGATTTCCTGGAGGACAAGATAACAACCCAAGTTATAAATTTCTGAGGTCAGTGTTATACCCAAGCTAAGTGCCCAGCTTTTACCATGAAATGGGATAAAAACCTAAGAGATCTTATGGCAATGGGGCAGTAAGTCAGGTGGATAAAAGCATATTTATTAAAACATGAGCTGCAGCAAGAAACATGCCAAGTCAAGCAGGCCTGTGGCCTTGTGGGAAAGTGGTGGGGCTGTGAATGCTGAATGAAAGGTTCTTAAATATGAGCTAGATGGTTTCAAAACAATCTTCTAAAGGCACTTACAAAATTGTAGGTGTTAACAGCTTAAAAATGGGGTAAATATCAAGACATTCACATATTCTTCTTCATGGATACATTATTTGTGAATTTAATAAAATAATATTAATATGTTGTTGAAGTTAATTTTCAAGTAAGGGACTCTGTCCCACTCACATTTATGATTACTCAAGTTCATTTAAACTGAAATTTAGTTCCATAAAATAATTTATTGTATAAAATCTGAGCAGGTGTCAAATTATCAGTCAATGCTGTATAGTACACCCTGAGTATAATTAGGTAGAAATTCTAGATAAATTGTGTGTAATCTGCTTAACACAATCTTAATCATTTTAATGGAAAAATGGCTTCATATAGTGAGAAAGTAAATACAAAAGAGCAGATATTCAAGGGAAAAAGAACACCTCAAACTCTATTAATTTTTTGAAGGAATAGCATCCGAGAGATGGAAATAAACCAGATAACCAGAGAACATGTACTTCATTTTTAACCCTGTAAATATTACTATAATTATTATTTTTTTGAAAAAAATTTGATTGCTTTATTGGCAATCATCATGTACATAAAAATCAAACAAAAATCCGTGTTCCTCAATTTTGATAGTTTAATTTTCTATGAATAATACTGAATACAAAAATGAATTTTTTCATAGTTTATTTATTTTTTAATTGTGTCTAGCTATAGGTTCTCCCCTATGGTCTATGACCTGTTTAGCTATGGGTTCTTGGCCCTCCTAATAGTGCCAGGTATTGATTCCATCTTGTGGAGCCAGGCTTAAATACAATCAAAAAAGTTGTTGGTTTCTCCCATAGCATCCATGCCACTTTTGTGCCAGTGAGCATATCTTGCCAGGACAGTTATTATTTGAGTCCACAGGTTTCACAGCTGTATAAGACTGTTCAAATCTTCTCTCCCCTAGTAGCATAAATGGAAACTTCCAGTACCATGAAAGACAAGTCAGTAAGGATGAAACTTCCAGGTCAATACCAGCTTGATTTTTCCATGTTCTATAACTCCACCATTTGGTATGTACAGCAATAAGGTCTTACTGTCAAGTTCTATGGGGTAACCAAGAGCAATGAAAATAACCCTAGTGTTTCCTGGTCTAAGGAATATGATTGACCAACAACTCCAAAAGAGGTAACCCATTCCTGGCACTCGGCTTTTCTTTTTTCTTTTTGCATTTGTATTTTGGGTAGTGAGTATTCTGTTTTGTTTTGTATTTATTAATTCTTTGAGAGTTTCATCCAAAACAACAATAAAACAAAACAAAACAAAAACAGTGTATTTGTGCAACACAAACTGGACTTGATAAGAAAACAAAACACAAAGGTGGGTGAGTAGGGAGATGGGGGTGGATCCGGAAGGACTAATGGGAGGGAAATTATGATCAGCATAGAGAAGGGAGGCATCCCATCCCTAGGGAAGGAGGTATTGGCAACTGATAGTTGCTGGGAAAGAGAGTCTATTTTTTTTAAGGGTGTGACCCTTGGTAGGTTGAACATACTCCAGTGAATAGCCCTACAGCTAAGAGCATATGGGCAGCACAAATTGGATTCAATTTTCCTTTTTAAAAAGAGGACACACAGGGCATGGTGGAAGGAAACAACACAAAGGCATGGTTGTGCATGTCTTTAATCCCAGCCTTGGGGAGGCAGAGGAGGCAGATCTCTGTGAGACTGAAGTCAGCCTCATCCACATAGTGACTTCAAGGTGGCCTGGGACTAGGGAGACCCTGTTTCAAAAAAAAAAGGGACACAGAATTGGGTGTGTAAGGAAAGGGGTGTGTATCTGAGGTGGGTTGTGGGAGGTGTATATAGTCAAAATACATTGTCTGAAATTTTTGCAGTGGTTTTGATAAAATAATTTGTTTTCTAATTATATATATTATTGTGACTAGTGGGATAAATCATTTAAAAATGTTATTTTTTAACTCTTGTAGTATTGTTATTTAACATGACAAACCAAAGAAAGGAACCAATTCTATTTTAACTTGATTCTAATTTGCTATTACTTTACAATTTTTATCTTATGAAAATGATTCAGTAAGTTAAGTTCTATCATGTTCCAACATAGCTTTAATACAATGGATAGCTATCTATAGGAGATGAAACAGAAACATTGTTTGAGTAACCAGAACTTTCTCATGAAGTTAAAAATGATCTACCTGATCTATTATAATGCTCAAATCAGTAATACTGTGGTGGTTAATTTTGAATATCAACTTGCCACAACCTAGAGTTACCTACTGAGAGATTTTCAGTTGAGGAACTGGCAGTGGGAGTGTGTCTTGAGTGTTAATTGATGTAGGGGAGCTCATAGCCAGCATGAGGATAAATGAATTATTTGGGGTTTCTCATTATGTAATGTGTTATTTGACACTAAAGTTGATAGAATAAATGTCATTTTAGATATATATTACTCTATGCCTATTCTAGAAATAACATGATAAACCCCAACTGTAAATCAGTAAGACATTCATGACCTGAATTTGTCATTTAGTATTCTAGATACAATGATAAATCTAGCTGGGTATAGTGGCACATGCCTTTAATCCCAACACTTGTAAAGCAGGGGCAGCTAGATCTCTATGAGATCAAGGCCAGTCTGTTCTACATAGTGACAAATTTAGACTAATTCCTGGCTCTTAACTACAGAGCTCTTTCTGTGCGTAGACATTTCTAGTGTCTACGACAGAACCTATCTTTATCAAGAGAAATTAATTTGTTTTATAGATAATATTACATTCATGGAATTGGCAAAGACACACATGATATTCTCTTTGGCAGAGCCCAATTGAGCTAATGGAATTTTTAAAAGATGGGAAAAATTCTTATAATTTTCACAGTCATATAAACCATTAGTGTTACAATTAAGCATTTCCAGTGAGGGTGAAGCTTAAGAAAAAACATAAATGCACATCTTGGAGATTCAAAGACAACTAAATAGAATAAGCCTGGCAATTAAGAGTCCTTCACATTGCTTGTTACATGAGTATTTTTTTCTAAATAGTATATTTTAATTAACATATCTTATACTTTGAAAAATATGTCCTAAAAATAAACTATATTCATTAAAATAGTTTGACAGCAGGATGCTTCATTTGCACATAATTAAATGAAGTATTATTATTATACTATGATAGTATAAATGAATTATTGGTTAATGAGATTGTACGCAGTAGGGGTATCAGAGAGATTCTGAATACACAGGAACTCTGTTCGGATTCAGGGCAAAGGGTGAGAAAGTTGTTTTGCTGGACTTCTCCAGCAGCAACAGTGATTTGTCCCCTTTGTCACCAAGTGAAATGTGGCCGAGTGGGTGACTTCTTTTCCAGTTACCCAGCACATTACTTAACGTTAAAGTTTTTTTTTTTTTCAAGGAAAGACTTTAAATTTCCCATTATTATGATGAAACTTACATCTGTTGTAGCTGTGTAAAATGTCTTGATATATACAAATTTAAGATATGAGTTTGTATTTACTTTTTAGATATTTAGGGGAAGGGAATAGACTCAGTATAAGTGCAATAAAAATGGAGATGATATTCTCTAAAATGAAGTAATGTATCTGTTTAAAGGTTACAGGAATCAGTTTGGGGGAAGCAGATTCAAATTATATTGTAGGACTTTAAATAGCAAATGATTTAGTGTTAGAGCATTCTGTTGTCACTTACCTTTGCGTGTGTGTGTGTGCGTGTGTGTGTGTGTGTTCATCTGTTTGTCCTAGTAATGGAATGGGGAATATGCAAAAGAATGCTCTGTGGGAGTAACCTGACAGGATCTAAGTAACAATCGAGCAATTGAAATGGTTATTGATAAAACATTGTCAAGATTAGAAGGTTGTGCCCTTCATAAGTGGAACACTCAGTTCTCCTAATATTCAAGTAAGATTGAAGATTAGGAAAAAAGATCTTTCTTAGTACTTCTCTGAAACATATTAATCTCAAATATCTTAATTGTTAGATCACAGTTTTCTTCATGAGAATGCCCACACCTAGCCAATTAGACAGAACTTAATATTGGTGTTTATTCAAAGGCAATCTTGCTTTCCATGGAGTTAGTGTTCCTTTGTCAGCCATGGTAAACTGATACCAGATTAAGGAGACATTGTCCTGAAGATAGGACAGCTGTTTCCTTTCTTCATGTATTAAGTGGTAAGAGAGGAAAACCAAACAAAACCAAAAACAAACCCAAAACAAAAAACAGTACTAGATTTTTGTTTTTTGTCTTAAACTCACTATGTAGACTAGGCTGACCATGATCTGAGCTGCCTGCCTCTGCCTCATGAGTGCTGGGATTAAAGGCATGCGCCATCACATCCAGCTAAACACTAGATTTTTAAACTGACAGCAATCATTAAATTTGAATTTTGAACTTATTAATTTTTGTTATAATTGCAGTTACTATTTCTCTGTTTTAATGAATTACTGATAAAATTAATTTTCCTTTATCCCAATCTACAAATTAAAATTACTATCATGATCACTGTTTAATTTTAAACTTTAGGAACTTCAAGTGGCATTTTAAAATCCATCTAAAATTATGAGTTCATATTAATGCTGACTTTTCCTAACTGGTGAAATATCATAAAATAGTTTTTAAGTTTTAATATTTTAGAACTTTGATGCTTGTTATAACCCATGGGATTGTTTGTCACTAATCAGCATAAGAAGAAGAATTTACAGTTCATTGACTCAGCATTTCATTTGTCTCATCATTTCACATCTAACTACACAAACATACAATAATCAATTTACTCCCTTTTCTGTACATTTACAATGGCAGTGTATTTATGAATAATATAAGACCTTTGTCACATTTCAAAATGTATCGACGTTTTTCAGACTTGGAGAGAGGAACGTTCCAAGTAAACACTGATAGGCCGCACACAGATGAGGTATCCTATAGCAGAGCATGACAGAACATAAGCACTGTTAAAGTCTAGACCCGCCTGCCAGACCGTCTTTTAAATTCTTTTATCTTACTTGATAGTTCTTGGAATTAATGATTGAGTAGTCTTTTGATGCAATTCTTTACTTTTTCAAAGCAAACTAATGTGTGCTGACATGTCTTAGTTTCTTCAGTTCTTAGCAGGATCACAATAAAATGTATGGTGGTGAAGCATTAATAATGCTAATGATGAGTTGTGTTAGAACAAACAGTCTGTGCCGTGCTTGTGTCTAAATGGAGTGATCACAGCATTTTGTTTTCAGTTTTTCTCAATTTTGTTATTTTAGCAAATTGGGCTCTGGAGAACTGATCAGCATGTTTAAGAAACAAGAGCCAACATCTAGCTTACTATTTTTTAAAAAAGATATGCATTTCTTTGCTAGAATGCACTTATCTGAAAGAAAGAGGGTTTTAGATTTTTGCTGTATCCCTACATGTCGGAAAATTAGTATTTGAGTTACTTCATTAGTGATTATAACTGCTTCTAATATCAAATCATTTGTGAGGCTGCAACAGTAATCAGCATTACAAGATTTAGAATTGTCTGCCTAGAGAATTCTTAGTAATATTTGGTTTGGGATTAGTATACAATTAATCTTATGAATTGTGTAGCGATCACTTCTTCAGGTAAACAATCAGCCCTTTTTCAATTTTCCACATAAATCCTAAATAGCAATAAGTTGGGATATGTAGTAACCCAAAATTTCTATGGTTTTTAGATGGTTTAAGTTTTATATAAAGTTTTTTTTTCCAGTGTATAATTAAATTATCATCAGCCACATAGCAATTTACTAAAGTAAAATGCTTTCACTTCTTTTTAGTTTTTCTTTAGCACGCACACATTTTAAGGTGAATGTATTTTATTTTTTAGCTGAGAAAAGATACACAGATAACCCCACATCCATGCCAGCATTTGTTGGTATTTTGGAGATGGTCTGTCCTGGAACTCCCTATGTAGATCGAGCTGGCCTCAATCTCATAGAGATCCACCTGCCTCTGCCTCTGGGGTGATGGGATCAAACGTGTGGACCACCACGTCCAGCTTCTATTTTATTTTGTTAGCTCTTCTGACTGGGATAAAGTGAAATCTCAGAATAGCTTTAAATTGTGCTTCTCTGATAGCTAAGGATGTCAAACATTGAAAAATAATCTCAGGGGGCTGGAGAGATGGCTCAAAAGTTAAGAACACTGACTGTTCTTGCAGAAGCCTCGAGTTCGAATCCCAGCACCCACATGGCAGCTAACAACTGTCTGTAACTCCAGTTCCAGGGGATCCGACAGCTTCTTCTGTCCTGCGTGGGCATTGCATTACACAGGTGCAATTACTTACATGCGGGCATAACACTCATACACATAAAATAAAAATTAAAATTAAAATAATAAATAAAATATTAAAAAAAAATCTCAGCCATTTGTATTTCATCTTTTGAGAATTTTCTGTTTACTTCCATGCCCCATTTAAAAATTATTTTTAAAAATTATTTATTTTTGTTTTATGTGTATGATGAGTATTATGCCTTTATGTATGTAAGTGCAGGAGTTGCAGATGGTTGTTAGCTGCCTTATGGGTGCTGGAATTCGAACTTGGGTCCTCTGTAAGAGCATCCAATGCTCTTAACCACTTGAGCCATCTCTCTAGCTCCCCCGAAGACCCATGTTTTTAACTTAAAAAAACTATTGAGATTTCATACATGCATATAAGGTGTTTTGATCAAATCCACACCTACTCTCTCCCGTCCAAGACCTTCCATATTTCCCAATCACTTTTTTCTGATAATTTCATGTCCTGCCCCCCCCCTCCCTCCCTCCCTCCCTTCCTTTCTTCAATGAGACTTTTTGCTACTCTAACATTATCCTCTGAAGTGGTAACCCTAAAATCTTTTAGGGATTAGATAAGAGCTCTCAAATACTTTTGGCATTTTTGGCCTTTGGAACAGAGTATGTTGCTAAGAGGCCCAAGGACATTTTGACTTTTAGCCAAGAAACTGGCTACTTTTCTTTGGAGTCTTTTTTACCCTAACTGCCTAGCCAGTTCATACCTCCTATTCTTATGGCACCCTCCTCTGAAGAGGTTACCCAAATTGCTGATAGGGAATCAGGACGCAGACCACTCTGGCTTCTTCCATAATGAACAGGGACACAGGATAGGATGAGGCAATTGGGGTACCCCCTTCAGTGGGTCTATCTAAAAGACTCCCAAATTGCATAACCCTTATCTGCAGGGAGAAAAGAAAGTCCTTGACTGGTGAATAGGGGATGTGAAGGAGAAGTAAAGGCAAGAGGAGTTAGCATTACAAGTCCTAGACAGGGAACCAGAAAAAAGTCAGAACAGGGAAAATTTCAAATGTTCATATCAGAGTCCATTGAGATTTCTTAATAAGAACTTCCAGAAGCATCCCTCTATTGGGTTCCCCCTCATTTTTCTTTTGTCTGCCAAGGCTGGACTGTAGTGTGATAAATTCTGGATTTGCTTTCAGGTATTTTGATAGCTGTTGGGGTGGATGGAATCAGTGTCAGTTCCCTCTCAAAGGCTTCTAGATACGGGGAGAAAACAAATGTATCCATCATTTTAGAACAATAGCTCGTTGTCTCCCTTAGTTTCAGGTGGGCACTACAATATTGCAGATGAAGATTTGAAGTCTTACATCTATGCAGCACTTTCTGATTAGGAACAAAATCATCAATGAGAAATAATTGTCTAAATATCTTTTTATATACATTAAGCCTAATGTCTAGGCAGTGTAATCCCTTGAACTCTTAAAGAAATATACTGATGATTTTACTCTTTGGTTATACTTTCCTTTTGGGCGTTTAAGACTGTATGGCCCAAATAAATCAATTTATGTTTACACTTAAGGTTGTTTGAGGGTCTGTTCCTCAGGGGTCACACGGGCTTGGAAGGAGTGCCTGGTTCCTTTTTTTTACCAGCTCCATCTATATGAAGATAAGTCAAAGGTCCTGCTTGACCATGTTTGGCTTCACTTGGAAGGATGGATGAGATGTTTTCTCTGAGTTGACCCTCCTCTTTGTAGACTGGACACTGGTTCAGGTCCATCTGGTGGGCTCTCCATGGCCTCCCTGAACAGGAGGACAGGTGACTCACCACAGTTACAGGACATTTTGAGAGATGGTCCATAGTCCCCTGGAACTTAGTTGACCTTGGAAGGCAAGGGGAAAAACTGTCCTTTAAGTCCCTCTGACCAGAGTAGTATAGGCCTCAAAGTATGGCTGTTAAACATCCAATAAGTTTAGTTCCATCAGTCTGGTAATTTTAATTACCATGTGCTATGTAGATAAATCTTCAGTAAAAAAAAACAAATATTCTCAGATAAACCTTGACTAGATATATATTTTGTTCCTTAAACTAATAGACTAAACTATGACCTTAAAAATTTTAAGATTATGTATATTATTTTTGTCTCATCCTTTATATATCATAACAAACCTACACAGATCTTCATCACTCACTTGCTTAGGCTTTCTCATTTTTTCTATTATGGAAAATATCTCTATTCCCATATCCTCATGTATTAGTCAGTGTTCTCCAAAGAAACAGTACCAGTAGAATGAATATATAGAGAGAGCGATTTATCAGCTTAGCCCACAGGATAGAGTCCAAGTAGTCCAACAATGAACGCACTACACTGGAAAGGCTGAGAATCTGTAGTCGCTCAATCCATGAGGCTGGATGTCTCAGTAGTTCCAATCTTGAGCTAAAGGTCTGATGAATTCCAAAAGATCAGCTAGTCTTCAGTCTACAGTAGCAAGATGAACTCACCAGTGAGAGAGAAGGCAAGCAGCAAGAAGCCAGGCATTCTCCTCTGCTGTGGCCTTTTATATGGGCTGCCATCAGAAGGTAACACCCACATTTAGGGAGTGTCTTCCAGCTTCAGATGATCCATTTAAGAAGATCTCTCTCATTTCAGTTAATCCAGATCCAGTCAGGTTGACACCCAGGATTAGCCATCATACTTTTCATCATCTTTGACATTATCATTTTCCTTTTTTTTTTTTTTTAAGACATAATAGCATTAACAAATAAGTTTTCCATCTGTTGTGAGAATTCTTTCCTGGAGATACTAAGCAATGCTTATTCCCTTTTAAGGTTGTAGTGTCAAGCCTATATTTGATTAAAGTTTTACTGGGGAACCAATGAATTCACTGAGCTTACTGGGGGGCTGCTGAGGTGTATGTGTGACCTGAGGGTATGCACACTGGAAAGCCTTTATCCAGCATGGGTCATGCCTTCTCTTCCTAGCCTTCCCCAGATTGTATACTTTAGCCTTACCCTAATCCAGGATACCATGTGTGATTAGGGCCAAATTACATGCAGTTTTCTGGGAAGAGTGCCTGGATACTCTGGTGAGGGTACAATGACCCTGCTTGGTTCTCTTTTAATGGATGAGCACAACCATCAGCAAGCTCAATTGTGTTGATAGTTAGTGATCAGGCTCAGCTGAAGTCGTGATGATGGTAGTTATTTCATGCAGAAGAGACTGCTGTACAGCATCATCTTATTAAAAGGACAGGGAATTTAAAATGATTTGGTGGTAGGATCCACATATGATGGAGAACATATATGTTGGTTGGTTTTCTGAGTCTTTGTTACTTCACTTAGTATAGCAGTTTCTAGATCCATCCTTTTACCTGCAAAATTCATTATTTCATCTTTCTTTACTGCTGAAGAGAACTCCATTGTGTAAATATACCACATTAAAAAATATTTTATTGGCTCAGCAGTTAAGAGCACTGACTGCTCTTGCAGAGGACCCAGGTTCGATTCCCAGCACGGACATGGCAGCTACGAACCATCCTTAACTCCAGTTCCAGGGGAATCCAAAGCCCTCTTCTGACCTCTGCGGCACTGCATGACACCCGTGCGCTCACATACATGCAGGCAATACACTCATACACATAAAAGTAATATTTTAAAAAATTAAACACTTACTTCAATACCATCAAATTCAAATTTTATAACAGGTACAAAAGCATCTTCTATTTTTTTTTCTTATTTTATACATCTTCAGCTAATTACTTTAAAATTTTTGTTTTTATTTTATGTGTATGAGTGTATTGCCTGCATGTATGTGAGCGCACCAGTGTCGTGCAGTTCTATGGACACTGTTTTCCATTGGGTTTGCATGAGTTTTCAATCCCACCAGCGTGAATGTGCGTTCCTCTTTCTCGACATCCTCGCCAGCATTTGGTATCATTTGTTCTCTTGATCCTAGCCAGTCTGACTGGGGTAAGGTGATACCTTAGGGTGATTTTAATTTGCATTTTCCTAATTACTAATGATGTTGAACACTTTTTGAGATATTTCTTAGCTATGTTTATTTCTTTCTTTGAGAACTCTTCTGTTTAGATCTTTAGCCCATCTTTTCATTGGGTCATTTGGTTTCTTGATTCTTTGTTTTTTGAGTTCTTTATATATCCTGGATGTTAAACCTCTGTCAGATGTGTCACTGGTGAAGATGTTTTCCCATTCTGTGAGTTTTCTCTTCACTTTTTTGATTGTTTCTTTTGCTGTACAGAAGCTTTTTAGTTTAATGAGGTCCCAGTTGTTGATTGCTGACCTTAATTCCTCAGCAACTTCTGTCTGATTTTAAAAAATCCTTTTCTACAACTGTGTCTTGTAGGTTACTGCCAATATTTTCTTCTATTAGTTTCAGAGTTTCCAGTTTCACATTGAAGTCTTTGATCCATTTGGAGTTGACTTTTGTGCAAGGTGAAAGATAAGGATCTAGTTACATTCTTCTACAGGTGGAGATCCAGTTTTGCCAGCACCATTTGTTGAAGATGCTGTCTTTCCTCCATTGTGTGTTCTTGGCACCTTTGTCAAATATTAGGTAATGAAATTGCGTGTATTTGGATTTGTGTCTTCAACGATGTTCCATTGATCTGTGTGTCTATTTTTGTACAAATACCATGCTGTTTTTAGTGACTATATCTCAGTAGTGTACTTTGAGATCTGGTATAGTAATCCCCCCAGTGTTGTTCTTTGTGCTCAGGGTTGCTTTGGCTATCTGGGGTCTTTTGTGCTTCAATACAAATTTAAGGAGGTTTTTTTCTAATTCCGTGAAGTATGTCATGAGGATTTTGATTGGGATTGCATTGAATCTATATATTGCTTTTTGTAGGATGGTCATTTTCACAACATTAATTCTTCTAATCCACAAGCATGGGAGGTCCTTCCATCTCCTAGTGTCTTCCTCAATCTCCTTTTTTAATGATTTAAAATTTTGGTTGTAGAGATCTTTGGTGTCTTTGGTCATATTTATTCCAAGATATTTTATTCTTTTTTGCAGCAATTGTCAATGGAAACATTTCCTTGGATTCTTTCTCTAGTTGCTTATAATTTGTAAATAAAATAGCTACTGATTTTTGTAGATTGATTTTATAACCTGCTTCTATACTGAAAGTGTTGATCAGTTCTACGAGTTTTCTAGTGGAACTTTTGGGACCTCTTAGGTATAGTATCATATCATCTGCAAAAAGTGATAGTTTGACCTCTTCTTTTCCAATTAGTACTCCTTTAATTTCCTTCTCCTCTCTTATTGTTCTAGCAGAGTTTCAAGCACTGTGTTAAAGAGGAGTGGAGATAGTGGACATCCTTGTCAAGTTCCTGATTTCAATGGGAATGCTTCCAGTTTTTCTCCATTTAGAATGATGTTGGCTGTGGGTTTTTTGCATATAGCTTTACTTATGTTGAGGTATGTTCCCTTCAGTGCAGTTTCCTCTAGGACTTTAAACATAAATCCATGCTGAATTATGTCAAAAGCCTTTTCGGTATCTACTGAGATGATGATGTGGTTTTTGTCTTTGAGTCCATTTATGTGGTTAATGATGTTTATTGACATGTAAATATTTAACAATCCCTGCATCTTTGGAATAAAGCCTACTTGATCATGGTGAGTGATCTTTTTGATGTACATCTGTATGAGGTGTGCAAGTATTTTTTTGAGAACTTTTGCATCTATGTTCATTAAGGGTATGGGTTTATAGTTTTCTTTTTAGATTGTGTCTTTACCTGGTCTGGGTATTAGAGTGATGCTGGTTTCATAGAAGGAATTTGGGAGTTCTCCCTCTGTTTCTATCATTTCAAATAATTTAAGTAGTATTGGTTGGAGGTCTTCTTTAAATGTCTGGTAGAATTCTGCTGTAAATCCATCTGGGTCTGGGCTTTTGTTAGTTGAGAGGCTTTGTATTATTTTTCGATTTCCTTATATGATATGGGTCTGTTTAAACTATTAATCTTTTCTTGGCTTAACTATGGTGGTTCCCATGCTTTTAGCTATCTATCCATTTCTTTTAGATTTTCAAATTTAGTAGTGTATATGTTTTTAAAATATTCCCTTATAATGGTCTGGATCTTTTGGGTGTCCATTGTGATGTTTCCCCTTTCATCTCTGATTTTGTAGATTTGGATTTGCCCTTTCTTTCTTTTGGTTAACTGGGATAAGGGTCTGTCTATCTTGTTTAGCTTTTCAAAGAAGCAGCTCTTAGATTCATTAAGTCTTTGTATTGCTTTCTTTGTTTCTATTTCATTAATTTCTGCTCTGATTTTTGTTATTTCTTCTCTTCTGCTGGGTTTGGGTTTCCTTTGTTCTTGCCTTTCCAGCATCTTGAGTTGCAGTGTTAGGTCATTTATTTGGGTGCTTTCTAATTTTTTAATGTAGGCACTTAGAGTTATAAAATCCCCTCTTAGGACTGCCTTTAAACTGTCCCAGAGGTTGTGTTGTGTTGTATTGTCCTTTTTGTTGAATTTCAGGAATTCTTTTATTTCTTTCTTAATTTCTCCTTTGATCTACTCATTGTTTACGTGTGTGTTGTTTAATTGCCATGGGTTTGTGTAGTTGCTAAGGCTTTGTCTAGTGTTGATTTTGAGCTCTATTGCATTGTGGTCTGATAGAGTGCATGGAATTATTTCAGTTTTGTTATTTGTTGAGGTTTGTTTTGTGGCCCAATATGTGGTCAGTTTTTGAAAATTTTCCATGGGGTGCTGAGCAGAAAGCGTATTCTTTGTTGCTTGGGTGGAATATTCGAAAAATGTCTGTTAGGTATGTATGATGTATGGTATCATTTAATTCAGCGATCTCTCTGTTTATTCTTTGTCCAGTTGACCTGTTTAATGGAGACAGTGGGGTATTGAAGTCCCTTACTATTACTGAGTTGGGGTTAATCTGTGTCTTAAAGTCCTGTAGTGTTTTTTTTTTTTTTAGTGAATTTGGGTGCACCAGACAGAGTTTGGTGCATATATGTTAAGGATTGTAATATCTTCTTGATTGACTGTTCCTTTGATCGGAATGAAATGACCCTCCTTATCTCTTCTGATTAGTTTTACTTTGCTGTCTATTTTGTCAGATACTAGAATTGAAACACCTGCTTGTTTCTCAGTGCCATTTGCTTGGAATATTCTTTTTTATCCTTTTACCTTAAGGTAGTGCCTGTCCTGGAAGGTGAGATGGGTTTCTTGCAGACAGCAAAGAGATGGATTTTGTTTCTTAATGCATTCACTTAGCCTGTGACTTTTGACTGGGGAGTTCAGTCCATTGATATTTAAGGTTATTAATGAAAGATGTGTATTGGTTGCCATCATTTTGATTTTTGTGTTCTCTGTCTAATTTTGTGTTTCCTCAATTATACTTTTATTTATTTTCTTTCATTGCCCCTGTCATACAGTTGTTTTTCTCTCTGATCTCTGTATTACTTTAAGTACTCTTTGAAGGGCTGGTTTGGTGGACATGTATCCTTTCACGCTATTGGTTTCATGGAAGATATTTCTTCCCCCCTCAAGTGTTACAGACATTTTTGCTGGGTAAAGTATTCTGGGCTGGCATCTATTGTCATGTAGAACTGGAAATACCTTAGTCCAGGCTCTTTTGACTTTCATAGTTTACATTGGTAAGTCAGCTGTAATTCTGATGGGCTTTTCTTTGTATGTGACTTTTTTTTTTTCTATCTTTGGTCTGTACATTTAGTGTTTTTACTATGGTATATTGTGGGGAATTTTTATCTGATCCTGTCTATTTGGTGTTCTATGTGTTTCTGTTTGTATGGCGATGTCTTTCCTTAATTTCAGGAAATTTTCTTTTACAATCCTGTTTAAAATCTGGTCAGTACCTTTAACCTGAAATTCTTCTCCTTGCTCTATTCCTGTGATATATGTATTTGTTCTTTTCATGGTGTTCCACATCTCTTGCATATTCCATTCCTGTGTGTTTTAGAAAATTTCCATATTGTTTGCTTGAGTGGTCCAATTCTTCAACTTTATCTTCCAGTGTTTATATTCTTTTTTTCCATTTCATTCATTCTAGTGGTGAGGCTTCCCCCTGTTGTTTCAAGTTGGCTTACTGAGTTTTGTACTTCCTTCTTCATTTCTGCCTGAGTGTTCTTCAGTGTTTCTATCTCTTTTGTGAATTCATTCAGAAGTTTATCCCTATCTTCTTTTAGTTCTTTGATTTGTTTTTGTTTTCTTTAAATTGGTTGAATTCCTTGATCATGTTTATGATTGTTCTTTTAAATTCTGTGCCCTGGGTTATCAGTAGTGGGTTCTCCTTGTAGAACTTTTCTACAGGACTGGTGGAGTTTAGTGGGGACATAGTGTTGTGGCTTTCCACAATTTTTTTTCTTTTGTTGTGATTTTGGCATGGGAATTTCATTTGCTGTTTATGATTTGGATATGAGAATTAAGCTGAAGTATGCTTCTGTTTGTATTATTGGGTGCCTAGTTTCTTTCCTTATTTGTTATGTAAAGCTGGTTGGTACAGGTTTCAGGTTCACTTAAGTTTTATTTTGGAGGGAACTGATGGCTTCAGAACAGCTATTCAGGAGCAGCCACAGAAGCCCAAGTCAGGTTCCAGTCAGGTATACTCAGGCTTCCTTCTAAGGTTTGGACCCCTATTAGCAGGAATTCAGAGAAGATTTGGGAAATTCCCTAAGGTGGGGGTAGGGGCATGGTTGATTTTGGGACTCTCAGTTAGTCTGCTGCATTCTCAGCCCCTTTGCCAGAGCAAGGTCAGAACCCCGCACTCTCTGGTGGTGTGCTGAGATCACAGCTACTACACCAATGGAGGTAGGAGCCCACACTCTCAGGCTGTCTGCTAGGATCTCAGCTTTAGCCTACCAAAGCCAGATCTGCCCTGGGGCCTGGGGTAGGCTTCACAATATCCCAGGAAGGGGGATGGGTATGGCGCAATAAGGGGAAGCTCCCCCCATGTGGAGGCAGGATCCAGGAACTGTCAGGCAGCCCCCAACTTTCTCAGCCCCTATGCCAGAGGCAATGTAGAACCTGGCATCTGTGCCCCATTACTCATTTTTAAAAAGATTTTTTTTTTTTTGTTATTTTGTGTACTTTTGTGTCTCTGGGTGCATGTAAACAAACATATGCAGGTACCTGGGGAGGCCAGAGAGGGCCTGGATTCCACTGGAGTAGTAATTGTAGGCAGCTGTGAGCTGCCTGACTTGTGTGCTGATAACTGAAGTCAGGTCCTCTGAAAAACAGGAAATGCTCTTAACCAGTTACTTAAAAACTACTTCATTCTTGTATATTCTAAATACTGACCCTCCCTCAAATATATAAATGATAGATATATTCCCATTCTGTAGGCTACCTCTTCATTAGAGAAAAACAGGGCGCCAATCTCACTGATGAACGCAGACACAAAATTTCCCAATAAAATGCTTAGAAAATGAATTTAATGACTCATAAAAAAACCCCAAAAACAAATATCAAAACCATGCCATATAGTGAATTGAGTTTCATCCTAGAGATGCACAGATCTTTCAACATACATAACTTAATAAATGTAATCATTCACATAAATAAACTCAAGGACAGAAACCACATGATGAACTCATTAGAAGCAGAAAAGACATTTGACCCAGGGTAGTCTGTGACACTCCCCAAATTATACAGGCTATTGCCACAGTCACTGATTGCCTCTCAGAACTTGAAGGGAAGACCCTATTGGTGAAGACAGGACATACTTCAGACAAATGACTTGGGGCAATGGAGCTGGAACTGACTTGGAAGCCTCCTCCCTGAAGACTGGCTCTTATAGTATGAGAGGATACTATGCAAGCTACTAAGGGAAAAAAATCAATCAATAGTTCAACAACCCCATTGTCATCAGCCACAATGATGACAGGTACAACAAACTATCTCTATCTGTGCAGTAGAGTCACTTTTATCTTGGGGGCAATCAACAGCTGTCTATTTGTCCTTAAAGCTCCTTCAGTGGGAGGGAACTCCTGTGGTACTGTAAACATAGCCAAGTACACAAGGCTGGAAAGGTCATAGATCCTAGAGAAACCTTAGGTCTGACACAGCCCTAGACAAATGTAATTTCTTACTGTATGCTAGATATGTATCCTTAATTTACAGACAAGTATACCTGTCACCACTCATCAAAGAAGCATCTTTGTGCCACAGAGGGAAACTATTTTAGAGTCCACAACTGGTCAAACACAGAAAATATGTGTTTATGAGATGCCCAGCCCTAAGTGACACATCTGCTTTGGAACCTCTATACCTAAGCCTCATGAAACATAATGAAACATAGTGTAGAGAGAATACTAATGCATCTCTCAACTTTCACCAATGAAGATTCCTCATGTGACAGAAGGCAATTAACAGAGAAAGTAACATCTGGCCAAAGTATAGAGAATAAGAGACTGCAGATAGACTTATGTCCCTCGATTACATTCCTGTATTAAAACTCTGCCACCCAGGCCTCAGGGACCACTGCAGAAGAGGGGTCAGAGGGATTCTAAGAGCCAGGGGTGGTAGGTGACCACAAGACAACAGGGTTTTCAAGGCTTCTGGGAAATAGCTTATATGAATTTGCAGCAGTGGTGACAGCATGCACAGGACTCATGCAAATTCTAACAAGACAAAAACCTGGCATAGAACTAGGGAAGCCCTAACTTTAACTGAAGAATTATTGGCAGCTGATCACTGGTGAGAGAAAGTTGGTCTTCTTTAAGGAAGTGACACTAGATAGGTTGACTAGGCTCCAGTGGATGAACTCACACTGAGGGACATCTGGGGACACATACTTGACTCAATAGGCCTTAACTTATGTGAAAGAATGCATGAAATTCAGTGTGTGTGTGTGACAGTGGAGAGGTACTGATAGGAGAGGGGGTCCAAATATGATTAAGATATATTGTATGAATTGCACAAAAATTTAATAAAAACATATTGAAAAAAAAGGTCTTTGACAGAATCCAACATCTATTCAAATTAAAAGTTGTAGAGAAGCTTTGTAGCTTAATGAGGTCCCACTTATTGATTGATGACCTTAATGCCTGAGCAGTTAATACCCTATTTAGCTCTATCTTGTAGGGTACTGTGTATGTCTTCTAGAAGTTTCTAAGTTGCAGGTTTTACACTGAAGTCTTTGATCCATTTGGAGTTGAATTTTGTGCATGATGAAAGATAAGGGACTTAACATATATGGCAAAATACATGAGGCCTGGTGTTGGGGGGTATGGGGGTAGGGATGGAAGAGGGGAGTCTGAGTTTGATTAAAAACCATTTTATGAAATGTACAATAGCTTAATAAAATTATTTTTAAACTGTTGTGGAGAGTCTAGGGATACAGGGGACCTATATCAACATAACTAGGCAGTATGCAACAGGCCCATAGCCAACATTATGCTAAACAAGGAAAAACTCAAAAAATTTCTACTAAAGTTAGGATCAAGGCAAGGACTTTCTTCTTTCCCTCTTCTGTTCAATACAGTGCTGGAAGTCTTAGAGCAGCAAAACAACAAGAGACAATGGGAGCACAATTAGGAAAGGAAGACCCCAAAGCATCCTTATTTGAAGATGATATGATTCTATACATGAAATACTCTGAAGATCCTGCTAGGAAACTCCTGTAGCTGATGAACACAATCAGCAAAGCAGCAGGATATAAAAATTAATACGCAAAAGTCAGTAGCCTTCTGTTGGGGACTCCTGCTGTGTAAAGTAGCAGTTTCTCCATGTCCGGAAAGCCCATGGGCTCGGATTCAAATGCAGAGTCTCCTTTTTCAGCAGGATGCTTTACTGGCATCTTCCTGACTCATCTTTTGAAGCAGCCATCACAGAAACATGGCCTCTGGCTCTGGAAACTGCCAGCCTTTCCTGTGTGATTTTTCAGGCAGTCTGGCAGCTTGGCAAGAGCCCACTTCCCTATGTAAATGAGGCATCCTAAAAGTACCTATCAGTTAAGGTTTTTACTACCACCCCCATGGTATAAATATCCTGGTTTCCCCTCAATAATTGGAGCTGGATCACTTAGACTTGGAGCTGGAGCTGGAGCTGGATCACTTAGACTTGGAGCTGGAGCTGGAGCTAGATTTGGAGCCGAGCTGAGTCACTGAATAAAGAGCTGTAACACGGACTAAGCTGAGTCCCGTGTCTTATTGCCTATGGTCCAGTCTCCCTGGAGAAAGCTGTTTCTTCGTAAGCCATGACTCAGGGGACCCTAGCTTTAGCCGTCCTGCACCTTCCCGCGTGATCCAGCGGCTGGTGGATTTCGTATCTCGAGAAAGTGCACGGGTGAAATTAGGGCGGGACTCGACCGGCCCAGCCCCGGTAGCAGAGGGACTCACAGCGGAGAAGCAGTGGAGAAGCAGGGGCCCGCCAGCAACGCAGAACAGACGCGCTGTGTGACCCGCCGCCCTTTCCAGGTGAGCACAGGGGACCGGCGCCACGCTAGCAGCTGGCTCCCCGAGATCCCAGCGCACCCCATAGCCTTCCTATATACTAGTGACAACATACTGTGAAAGAAATCATGGAAACAATCCTGTTCATCGGAAACTCAAAAACAGTATCTGGCAATAAATCTAACCAAGGAAGTGAAAGACTTGTACAATGAAAATTTTAAGACACTGAAATAAAAAAAATCGCGATATCAAAAGATGGAAAGACCAGTTATGCTCATGGATGGTGGGATTAAAGTGTGGAAATGGTGACTTTACAAAACAAATCTACATATTCAATGCAGTCTCCATCAAAATTATAATACAGTTCTTCACAGAAATTTGAAAATAATCTCAAAACTCAGATGAAAATACTAAAGACTCAGGATGCCAAAATAACCCTGAACATGACTGGGCTTATCACCCTTCCTGATTTCAAGTTGTTCTACAGAGCTGTGGTCATAAAGCAGCATGGTAAGGCCTAAAAACAGACATGATTGATGGACTAGACCTGAGGACCCAGCACTCCTACAGCCACCCGATGTTTGACAAAGAAGCTGAAAAACAAAAACAAACAAACAAAAAGCACATTTGAGGTAAGACAGCACCTTCAACAAATGGTGAAACTGGTAAGTGTTGAAGAATGAAATTTGATCCTGTCTCTCACCCTGCACTTAACTCCGAATGGATCAACGACCTCCACATAAGACCTGATACCCTGAATCAGTTAGAGGAGAAAGTAGAGACTATGCTTCAACTCATCAGCATAGGAAAGGGCTCTCTGAACAGATCTCTGATAGGATAAGCATTAAGAGCAACAATTGACAGATGGGACCAGAATAAACTAGTGTTCTCAGTAAAGAACACTTTACTGAGTAAACTTCTAATGCTGGTCAGGGTGCTTACCCTGAACCTGGTTACACAGGTTTACCAGGCATTTACTTTTCTTCTCATATTTTCCCTTCTTACACTTTGTAGGTGTCAAAAATTTGTTTCCCTGACAGTTCAGAAATATTTAAGTGTGTGTTTAGCATTTTCCCAGGAATAATTTTCCATATTACTAAGAAAAATTAATCATCTCTTAAATGTTGGTTGTTGATGAGTTTTGTCTAGTCGTTGCAATTTGCTATCTTTTCAGAATGTAGCAGTACTGTGGCTGTGAGTTTGGACTTACATTTTACAATGAAGCTCTTCTCTGTATCCTTATTTACCTTTAAAAAAAGTTCAAGCAGTGGCACATGCCTTTAATCCCAGCACTTGAGAGGCAGAGGCAGGTGGATCTTTGTGAGTTCGAGGCCAGCCTGGTCTACATAGTGAATTTCAGGACAGCTGGGGCTATAAGGAGACCCTGTCTCAAAAAGACAAAAAAAAAAAAAAAGTTCAAGCCTAGTTTTTAATACATAAAAGGATCCTTTTTTATATTGCAATCAGTAGTTTGCACAGTAATTCTCCTGCTATTAAGATGTATAGAGCTGTATGCCAACATTATTAAATATTCATGGACTCATTATTTCCTTATTATCTAACATTTATACCTACCAGGCGATGAGGGACTTTTCATGCTTAGTCATCACATAGTTGTTTCGGTGCATTCTGCTCATTTATAAAATATCTGAGGTACACAATTGTGCCCTCTTACATGTGGGATGCGGTCATTAGTTTTGGTTGACCTCTGGAGTCCGTTCCTCTGAATTATTATGTATGGCTGTCAGTTGTTCTTCCTCTTCCTGCACAGAACAGCTTTACTGTCTTGCTCCCTTTGCAGCTTGATGCCTTCACAGACAGGAAGATGCAGGTCAGCATTTAGTAAGAAAATGTGTAATTAGATAAATGGAAATGCCAATGTACTAGTTATTTAAAATCCCAAACCATGGAAATTAAAGTTTTTTTTTTTTTTTTTACCCTGTTACTGTGGTTTGGATCTTAATTGTCCCACAAAGCCTTGATCACTGCCCTGTGGTACCATTCAGAGGTGGTTTTAGGAAAGGGAACCTAATGGAGGGAATTTAGATCATTGGGAATGGGCCTTTGTAGGGGCCATTCTCTCCCTCCCCTCCTTTCCTCAGCCCTCTCCTCCCTGCCCTCTCTTCCCACCTCTGCTTACTATCTCTTTCTTGGTTTTCATGAGGTAAGAGCTCTGCTCTACTTTGTACATCTCAACATGGTATTCTGCCTCAGCACTGCCCTAAAAGCAACAAAGCAAACCATCCATGCTCTGTTCCTCTGAAACCAGGAGTAAAAATAAACCTTTGCTCCTTTTGAGCTCATCATGACCAGTGCATGTAGTTTTCTTTCTGATTATAGTGGCTTTTTTTTTTTTTTTTAGATCTTCACGTTGTTTTTATGGCCTTCAATTGTTCATGATCACAATCTTTGACGGACACAGAGTGCTCTGTTCAGTCTTGCTGCTTGTTTTGCAGATACTGTTTTTGTCAGAGATGAGCTAGCAAGAAATCATTCATGTTGCATTCCTTAGCTGAATTTCTAAAATACACTATGACTTTTTTAGGTAAGCGTTATTTGCTGACAACCAAGAATTGTCACAGAAACATTTTTATGTTTTCTTCTCTTCCTCAAATTTCTGTGAAAATTGTATTATAATTTTGATAGGGATTAATGAGGAAGATATTGGTTCTTCCTCATTAATAAATATTAGAAAACATGTTTCCTAATGGTAGTTTTTTCCAGAGAGCTGCATGTGGGCAGACTAATGCCAGCCCTGCAGGTCTCTTTTAGGGAGTGATAAAGAAAAAAAAAATAAATCTATGTTTTTTTTGTTTTGTTTATGCATTCGTATTGACTTCCTTCAGGACAGTTTCAGTTGGTTTTTTTTTTTTTTTTTTTTTTTTTTTTTTTTTTTTTTTTTTAAAAAAGAGCCT
>NW_008348089.1:6626989-6657094 GCF_000622305.1 Nannospalax galili | reverse complement strand
TTTTTTTTCGTATTTTTGAAACAGGACCTCTCTGTAGCCCAAGCCAGCCTGGAACTCAATATGTAGACCAGGATGGTCTTGAACTCACAGAGATCCGCCTTCCTCTGCCTCCTGAGTGCTGGGACTACAGGCGTGCACCACCACACCCAGCTTGTTTCAGTTTTTTGTATTTGTCTTTTTATTTGTGGTTTATCCAAGTTCAAAGTGTCTGCACTATACAAAGCATGACTTTGTAAGCAAGACATGAGAGCATGCCCATTTAGAATGAGTAGATTTGGGCAGTAGTTCACCCAGATCTTTGAGAAATGGAGCTTTAGTTCAAATTTCAAGAGTCACCTACAAAATGGAAATCAAATCCAAACCATGTACTGGGTTTCCTATTTGTTCCCTTTATTGGCACATTTCTCCTGTATGAAATGTTGGGATAGCTGTGGTAGGTTGTATTTCTCTATAAAAAATAAAATGTTTGGGGGTGTGTAACTATTCCATCTGTGGGTTGATGTCTTTAAAATTTTCAAAACTGTCAAGTGTGGTGGTGCACACCTTTAGTCCCAGCCCTCAGGAGAGAGATGCAGATGGATCTCTGTGAGATTGAGGCCAGCCTGGTCTATATAGTGAGTTCTAACTTAACTGGGGCTACAGGAAGACTCCATCTCAAAAAACAAAGCAAAACAATCAAAAACAAAAATTCAAAAGGGGCTGAATGGAACTAATAGGAAAAAGATTGAGAATGTCCTTGACCCTGGGACCAGCTGGGACTAGCACCCACATGCCTATACCTATGGCAGTGTTCCAAGTGTTCTTGGCTATTCTTGCACATTAAATGAATGCCGTAGCCTTATCTATGCAGATGGCATTTTGCCTCTTGCCATATTTGCGACCAGCACAGACCATTGTCACTTCTGAGGAAGGGCTCTGGTTACTACATTGGTTAAGAGACTGTCTTAGACCATCTGCCATGTTTAGCGAGTTGGCTCATGCCAGAATCTAGAAACCTGGTGTCTGAAGGGAGGAACATTATGCAAACCACATCACTAAAGCTCAAAATATGTAAGTTCTTACTTGAATTGTTTTTATATAATGGCCCTATGCCAGAAATGAATTCCTTTCAGTGCTTTCAAAGTATGGCTGGTGGTTTAGTTGGCTAAGGCCAACACAGAAACATACCAAAGACTGAATAGCTTAAACAACAGGGATTCATTTTCATAGTGAAATAAGAAAAGATATTGGAACTACAAGATCCAGGTGTCAGTGGCTTTGCTTCTCCAGAGCCTCTGTTTATAAAGGACGGTTCTTTCTGTATTCACATGGCTGCCCCTTTCTGTCCACAACTCCTATTTCTACTGGCCATTCACACTGCATCAGGATTGATCCATATGACCTCATTTAGCATCTGTTTTTAGCACCTCTAAATACAATCAAAATTTAAGGCTCTGGGCCATACAGTTGCATGTGAATTTTGGACAGTAATAGTCCAATGAATTGAAAATCTAGTATAAAATGACTTAGCCTAATGTAAAGCTGGGTAATTACTACACCGTGGCAATAAAATGTGCTTTTTTCTTGTTTGAACAACATGCTTTCGTCTTTTCCTTGTGAGCCTGTGTCATCGCTTCAGCCCTCACCAAGATAATTATGGCTGTCACGTACTCTCTCATTTGGATAATGTTCCATAAATGCTGCTGCTGGGGTCTTACCGAGTCACCCTTTCAAACATTCTTTGATTTATAGGTTTGGATTCAGTTTTGGTCTTTGTTGTTGAGCTGGTCTTTTTCCTTTATTTTAGTGTAGCATTTTATCTTTTGTTGCCTATATTGTATAACTTTTAGATGTATGTCCTGTGATGTCCCAGTCACAGCACAGGACAGAGGTTCCAATAAACAGAGTTTGATTTGTTAGCTATTCTCATTGGGAGAAAGAAACATTTAGAATGGAATATTTATGACCTTTCAAATCATTGGGCTGTTCATGGATCACATGTTTCTAAAGTTTAATAAAATTTAATTCTATCTCTCAAAGGAGAGTAATTTATGTAAAATTCCCAGTGCTCTTTTAATTCTAAGAATAAAATGTTCAGTCCATTTGACAATATCATTAGCTGTTTCCTAATGAGTATTTGCTTCCTGAACCATAAACTGTGGTAACGTTCAGATCGATTGAAGAGTGGTGTGGGGTGTTACTGTGTCATTCAGCATTTACGTTGTGATTCTTCATGTGCTGCTTGTACTGCAGTCCTTTCCTTCCTAGTCTCTAACTGTCGGCCTAATTTGCTCCTCTCAACATACCCGCTGCTTATGTGTACAAAACTACATCAGTCAGGATTTTACTTACCCTCAAGGATTCCCACCTGTGCACAGTGGTACCGCCTCATAAGACTTCTCAGTACCGTAGACTGCTTCACTTTCCTAGGCTTTTTACCTTCTTGGAAAAAAAATAATTTTGTATCTGATGTACTGTTGAAAAATGATGTCGATAGTTAATTTTATGTTTACTGACAAGTATCTCATCTGTCTGTTCCTCTTGATCGATGCTAAATGACTGGGAAATGGAAACTGAATCCCTAGTTAGATCAGTTACTTAAATGAATGCTCTGTCATTTCCTCCGTATGCAACAGCTGAGAAATAATTGACTACATACACCACAAAATGTTACCTAGTTTTTAAATACAAATATTAGAAAAAGAAACTAAAATTTCATTTGAAGATTTCTGGGGTTTTGAAAAAAAATCGACATACTTTGTAATACATTTTAAGTAAGTAAATTTTTATGATTTTAATGGCAATTGAAGTTTTGTTGAAAATAAATACTTATATTATAATGCTTGGGAATATATTCCGATGTTTTTATATGTTTGATAATGGTCTATATATATTGAAAACTTTATGTTACAGATTTTAGTAGATGTGAATGTTTTAAGGAAGCGAATACTCAGAAAAGTTTAAAACATTTATAGTATAATTCTTAAAATGTTTTATCAGACTTGTAGAAGTAGAAGTCACAGGTGTAAAATGAATTCTGATTTGTTGGTTTTCTTTTTTGCTTCATGATTTGTGTATATGTTTTTTTCCTCAATTTCTCTGTACCAGGATCTCTAAATCAGTTTTGCTTTTCTTTCAGGATGTTTTAAATAATTTGGGATCTTGTGAACTGGATGAAGATGATCTAATGCTTGATTTAGAATTTTTAGAGGAACAGAATCTTCAACCTCCAGGTAAGGGTTGAATGAATGTGTACAATACAGCCCCAGTTCTAGCCCATTAGCACTCAGTATAATACACCCCAGTTCTAGGCCATTAGCACTCAGCAGAGCATTTGCTCTAAGCTCCACGCTGTTTAGACAACGCATGATGGACAGTCCTCTCATTCTCCATTTACAAGAAGAATGCAGGAACGAGCCAGGTACTGTATGCTGTCGAGTTTTGGGTACTAAATGATTTCAATTATGGAGACCGGAATCTATGTAGAAGATAATTATTAAACACTGTACAAGAATCTTTTCAGAGGAAGAAAAGCTCCAATTAAATACTTAACAAGTTAATACACTTATATTCTATGTTTGCAGTGAAATAAAACAATGACTACAAACTTATTTACCATAGTTTATTTTACCTAACAAATGGATGTATTGGTGATCTAGATCTGATATTCTAAATTTTATGCACAGCTTCCCTAACAACATAGGTGAATGAAGATGTATTTAGGTTGATTTGAGTGCTAATAATTACTATTAACAGCTGCAAACAAGCCTTCAGGCACACACATTAGAACTCTAATGAGTGGTTAATATATTCTTGTCAAATAAATTCAGAGCCCACCACATTTGTAATAGTTTGAATTTATATTAAATCATAAAATATCTCTTTATTTCCCAATTACTTTATTCAGTGTACTTTATATGACCTAATTATTCATTCAAATTTAGGCATTTAATATTAAATGTCAACTGTCATGTTCTGTTATTTTCGGTAATACCTCTTACATAGTTACTGTTGCATCAAAGAATAATAAAGCCAAGGTCTTTGTAGAGCTTGGTGTTCTTACTTTTAGCCTGTGTGAATTGCACATTGTCTATTGTAATTTCCAGCCTGGTTTTGTCATGTTTTGTTCATGTCACATGTGTACACCATACCTAGTATATTAGCACATTTGAGAAATAGACCATAATGATGGTTATATTTTCTTGTGCCCTATTTTCCCATTTTTAGTTTTCAGTTTAATGTCAATTTAGGATTAAATTTTTTTCAGTATCATTTTGAAAATGTAGATTTTTCTTACTTTTTGAAGATAGTTTCTAAAACTTATTCCACTGGCATCACTAGCAGTCCACCCTCCTGAGGCAATGCTGAGAGAAGTGACAGCACCGTCTTCGAATGTGCTTTCTTTGCTCCTCCCTTGTATCTTCACCCATACCTACTTACGTATGAGAAAATGACAGAATTTTATGATTGTAGGTTTTAAAAAATGTGCAGTGAAATGGGACTCAAGATTTTTAAAGTACTTTATTTTATGTAAAGAGAGACAAACTAAAGAAACCTCACTAATTTGGGACATTTTTGAAATTAGTATGAACTATGATTTGTATAGAAAATATTGGAATAATCAGAAAATAAATGTTACATGACAAAAGATTGCCATTAGGAAGCCAAGTTTAGGACATGAAGAATTCTACAGGATAAGCAGTCTGGTTTCTTCCGCAGGAGGTCAGCATGGTGGGAGGCAGAAGTGATTGTTACAGATTAAGGCAGTCTAATGAAATGTAACGTCCTCATAGGTGCACTTTAAAATTGGCTCTCTTGTAAAAATTTAAGATGTTGAATGTTTTAAAAATATTTTTATTTATTAATTCTTTGAGATTTCTTTGATCAATAATTTTGATCATATTCTTCCCTCCCCCGACTCCTCCCAGGCTCACTCCCATCTCCCTACCCACCCAGCTTCATTCATTCCCTGCCTCCTGTCCCCTGAAGTCCACTTTGTGTTGCTCAAATACTCTCGGGTGTAGAACCTGCTCTGGATTTTAGTTGACCTATTGGGGTCATAGCCTTAAAGGAAACTAACTCTTCTCTCCCAGCAAGTATTAACTGTCAATAGCTCCTTAGCTATGGGTGGGACTTTGTGCCAACTTCCCTACTCTATGATGGGATTTTATCTGACTTGAGTTGGAGCAGGTCTTGTCCAGCTGCTACAATTGCTGCACATTCATATGTACAACTGCCCTGCTGTCTGGAAAACACTGTTTCCTTATAGTTTTCCAGCATCTCTTGCTCTTACAGTCCTTCCTCCCCATCCTCCACGAAGATCCCTGAGCCTTGAGGGGATAGATGTGAAATAGGTGTTCCATTCAGGGATGTGGAGTCTACAGTTTCTTAGTCTCTGCATGTTGATCAGAGATGTAGGTCTCCGTGTTAATTGCCATGTACTGCAAGAAGCTTCTCCAGTGAGGACTGAGATGTGCCCAAACCTATGACTATGACAATTAGTCACTAAGAGTCATTTTAAGACTGTGTCCAATTAGGGGAACATTAGTATCAGACTGTTCCCTAGAGCCTGTGACCTATCTAGTGACAGGCTCTTGGCTTCAAAAATAATGTCAGATATAGATTTCATCTTGTAAATCTGACCTTAAGTCCAATCAGAGGCTGGTTGGTTACTTCAATAACACTCATGCCACAATTGCACCCACGGGCATATCTTGCTAGGCCAGTCATTATTGCAGTTCTCAGTTTTCAGGTGGCTATTATTGATGATTACTTTTCTTCTTCAGTAGTGTGCATAGCACCTTCCAGCACCACGAAATCTAGTCAGTACAGGAGAAGTTTCCAGGTCAGTATCCCCTTTATTTCCCTTTGTTTTATGACTCAAGTCTGTGCTGTCTTCAGCAAAAGAGTCTCACTTCCAAGTTCTGGAAGGTAGCCAAGAGCAATGGCAATATCATGTAATGTTTGAGGGGTCAAGGGATCTCACTGTTTAAACACTCAAAGACGGGCAATCTATTTCTGGTGTTGGGGTTTTTATTTGCTAGGGTGAGGTTTCAAATTGAGATATTGCCACCCCCCCATTAGAGGGTAACTCCTTTAAAAAAATTTTAATTGTATATGTGCATATTTTAGAGAGCTTCTACAGCAGTGTACTTCTATATGATTTTTTGAAAGACCTTTATTGTTTGGTATCCCTCCCCATACTCCTTTCTCTACCCTATCCACCCATTTTTACTATAACGAGATGATGAATTCTTATGGAGATAAATGTGTTTAGCTCAAGTTAAACATTATACAATATATACAGCACCAAGTAATCGTAATACTCCATTGATCTGTGCAATGTTTATATTGTTATGTATTCATTAAAATAAATGTTTAAAACTTGAAAGATCATGCCTGAATCAATGAGAGAGATGAAGATTGACTGGTTGACTGATGTATTACACAATTATAGTTTATTTTGTTGGATGTTATAATGGCATTTTGATTTTTTTAAAGGAAAACTTTGTAGAGATGTTTGTATTTGAATGATTATATCTAGGATTTGCTTGACTTACAAATATGGAAGACAGACTACATTAAGATAACAAATTGTCCAACATTATCAAAACTAGGAAATGGATGCCTTCAGTGAGGGGCTCATAGAATTATAGGAGTCATGGAACCAAAATTTCCTGACTCAGATTCTTAACTCTATTTTGTATATCTTTAAAATTTTTCATCATAATTAAGTCCCTTCAAAATATACAGATGATATAGCAATGCCAGTTACATTTGACAGCCAGCCATGGTGAAGATCAAATAATGACTTAAAAATCTAAATAAAATGCTGAGGGAGGGAGAATCAGTTTTCTACAGGCTCTCTGAGAGGTTATCTAATCCCAAATGGAATTTTTCATGAATCAATATAATTTCTAACTATAACTTATCCTTATACCTACAGGCAATTATAGTTCTTACTCCTCATCAAAAAGCTTCTTTTTGCAACAGATGAAGGCTGCTGTAGAGATTCACAACTTGTCAGAATGTAGAGAATAAGTGGCTATGTGGCACCCCTCTCCAACTGACACATCTACAGTACCACCCCTTACACCTAAGGCTCAGAGAATATCAGGGTCAGAAGGGACAGAGTGACTGTAAGAGCCAGAGGACCAGGACACCTGCTACTTGCTAGTGTCTTCTGGCCATGACAGGAAAGCTGTACTCATGAAATCTCAACAATATGGTTGCCTCAACAAGTTCTGCATAGTGACAATGCCAGTCAGCATGGGGGAAATTTCACAAGGCTCCTGTCTTATAGATCAAGAGCTACAGATAACCAATAGCTATTGAGAGAAGAAGACCCAGTTTTTCCTCTGAGGATAAGCTCCCTGATAGGTTATCCAAATCCCAAGTGATCAGCCCTAAAGACATGTACATATGAGCAATGCTAAATGGATTCGTACTTAGTTTGTGACTGTAGATGTGTATGTAACAATAATAATCTTAAGAAGAAGAGATCATGAATTTGAGAGGGAGTGGGGAGGGGAGGAGGGAGTTGTAGGGTAGAGAGGGAGGGGTGGAAATGATGTAAACATAGGACTCATGTATGAAAGCCTCAAAAACATATTTAAAATAACCAGTAGGCCCTTGGACTTGAAGACAGATGCATATGTGTTAGAGCTCCGGGAATGTCTCCACGAGTTTTGTTCTTCATTTGTCATATTGCGGTGATTATTTTCACCTCAAACATGAGTCTAAATAAAGACGACCTGGGCATGTGTAGATGCAAAGTACCTTCCTTTCCAAGTGTTTGGGACTAGAGTAGGAACCCAGTACAATCTCATTCTGCTCCTTGGGATTTTAGACAGTTTTAATCTCTTGTTAATACTTTGTCCTATCATTAGTTATTTTTCAAGGTCCTTGAGTTTGAATAATTCATCACTGCTGTCGATCATTTGTAAAATACATTCTGATTTAAAATCTCATTTTCTTGATTTTATGTCATTTTAAAATAGTTTGATAGTATTAAATATTAACTAATTCAATAAAATATTAATTAAATATTAACTAAGACTTGCTGCTTATTTCACTCTCCCCACAAATCACACAACCTATTTAGAATAGCAATATACTTAAGAAGGAACAAATTTCTATTTTAAACACCTTAAACATTGTAAATGAAAATCATTAATATTCCAAGGGAAAGGCAGTGCTATCTTGCATTAAAATTGATCTTTATGACTTGAAGATGAATTTTTAATTGAAACTATATTTAAATTATTTAATGCTTTTGATAAAAAACAGTATAATGGTCACTTTTATGATTGAGTGAAGAAACATTTAATTGCTTTTGTTATTTATTTTGGGTTTGCATCTGAAATAGCCAGGGCCGTACTTAGTTCATATGCAGCTGAGGAGGCAATGGCCCAATAATCTCAATTAGATATTAATTAGGTAGCTGCTAAATATTTTGAGTTTGATGAACAAGCATTATAACAATTCTTCAGTGAGTTAGGAATTCCTCTTGTGCCTATTAATTAAGAAGGTAATTTTGATATTAGTTTTTAATGGATAATAGCACAGCAGAGCTAGGATAAAACGCTAGTGGTATTGCTAATATGAATGATAATGTACTAAAAATTACAACATTCACACAGAGAAAATTATAAAATATCAACTGTAAGTTTGTATGGACTTCAGCATCTCATTGATAATAAAGAGTGTGGATAAGGTATCTTCACCATGATTGTACAAATTCTAGAAACTTATGCTACATAATTCCAGTTCCAGGGGAATCCAATACCTTCTGACATCTGTGGGCATTGCATGACACAAGTGCACTTACACACATTCAGGCAATACACTTATTCACATAAAATAAAAATTATAACGTATTTAAAAATATGGGTGCCTGTGGGAGGGTGCCAAAGGGGAAGGGGGTATAATGATGATTTTATGTATGAAATACATAAAAATTCAATAAAAATAAAATAAAAATATGGACTTGAGTTAGGCAAACCTCAGCCATCAACTAGGCTCTGTGAACATGAGCAGATATTCTACCCCAGCTTTTCCTTCTTCATCTGCAAATGGGAGCAATGACAATGGCAGCCTCAGCGTTTGCATGGAATACTCAGCCTCGTGTCTGGCATATGATGTATGAGAGAAGTATAGTTAACACTGTTTTCATAAATATGGGGTATCTTAGGATAAAGAAGGATCTGAGCTTTATTTTCTAGTGTTCTTTCTAGTATCAATTGAAAATCCACATCTTTACAGAGTTCTTCAAATTTTAAGACTAGAATTTGACAGTACATGAGTTTCATTTTAATCAGCATTTATTTGCTAACCTGTAGCATTAGAATAGTAAAAATAAAATAATAAAACAATGTGTAATGTTTATTGAGTCTAGGTGGCAATTCACGGAGGTAACTCACATCCCTTTCCTGTTTGAGAATTTGGGATCTTCAGAGATAAAGATTCACAAGCAGCAGATGTCTTAGGTGGACTCAGTTCTTCTGACTCTGAGGCTCTGTGAGCATTATGCTTCTCTTGATAAATAAAATTAATTCATATAAAATATAAAATCTCAGGTACACTGAAGGTTTCCTTTCAAAATGGCTGCTGTATGTTCTTTGTGGAAGTCACTTTGTTATTTTGCTTTTGATTCCAACTGAGAGGCCAAAAAGTCACCACACTTAGGTCTTTAAGCATTCACATTATGCCCATCCAGGCACTTAGTTCTTTCTGTTTTTGTTTAAGATATAATTTGTCATCACTCTCTACTATGTCACTTAATATTCCAGCAATTCTCTCAGGAAATATTTCTATTATCCCATTATAGCTGAGTTAATAGAGACTTTGAACAACTTTTTTTTTTTTTTTTTTTTTGGTTCAGGATTAAAGAACTAGTATGTTGCAAAAAGAGTTAAATTCATAGCCTTGCAAATGACATGCACTTGTTTGTGATATAAAAAGTTTCCTGATGTTTAGTTACTAGAGGGAACAACTGTAATTGATTTCCTGCCGTGAATAGATCCACTGCTTTTGGTAGCAAAGGCATAGTTGTTGCGTGAGTCTCCTCTACTTTGCAGTTTCAACAGCTCTGTGTGTTCTTAACAGCTGCTGTGGGTTAGGGTGCCAGTGACTGTTTGACTGCCATTAGATGGCAGTCTTGTTCTTCTAATGATGATGGCAACCCTGTGGTGCATTTGTATTCAGCCTCATGGTTTACAAGGTATTTCAAATACGCTATCCCATCCAATTATCACAATAACTCTCTGCAGTAGGCGATAATATATCCCAAGTACAATAGAGGAAAAAAGTATTCTGCGGTTAAAAACTTATTCAGTCAATATTAACCCAGATCTTAACATTAAATGAAGGATTCTTTTCAACCCTTTCCCGGCAAGGTTGTATCTAATTTCACATACAGTTCTAAATATTGAGTTATGTATTTTCCAAGGTCACTGAAAATCATAAAGTCTTGAAAGGAGAGAGGTTGTTTCAAGTAGGCATGCTGACTGTGGTGAAAAATAAGGATCATTAGCTAAAGAGCAGGGGAAAAGCAAAGAGCTTCAAAAAGTTGATATACTCATAGTGCAGAACCGTGTGGGGGTCATTTAATGCAGAAACAGACATCTTTGTCCCCACCAGGAGGGAATGAGGGTTCCTCCATTGCAATTTATTATGATAGCTCTGCATCATCAATAAAAATAAATTCTTCAAGCTGGTGAAACAGAAATCTATAAAATTCACTTTGGAAATTTATCTACCTAAACTTTTATCTGGCATTTAATGTGTTAAATGGAAAAAACCTTCACTTCTTCAAAACCATAACTATCTAGACAGCATAATTTCATAAAGATTTCACAACACCAAATTTTGAATACAATTTAAATTGCTTTTCATATTCTCTAGTATCCTTGTATTTCTGTCCCTAGGTCTTGGAATTCTTAGCTAGATATAAGGCTATCTTTGTGACACAGTTTCCTAACTGTTAGCTATATAAAAGCAGTACTTTTTATTGTACTGATAGAATGTTTAGGGATCATATTATTTAACCATAAAATATTTCATTGAAAGTGATATGTATTTTAAGGTATGTACTTCAAGCATATGCTGGCTTTTGTTTATTTATCTTTGCTTACTGAATGTAATAAACTAATAGTTAATTTTTTACTTTTCTTACAGTTCTCATTTTAAATGTATCAAAATTGTAATTTCAACCTAGATTCAGTATGTTCAGTGATTTGTTTCCTCTGGGTTAAATGTTGTACTCCAGTGACAGAATAATGTTACGATGATGAAAATTTCAGTAGTAAAAGCCCTCTTATTTCTGCACGTCATGAATATTATTCTAGAAGCTTTTAAAGGGGATCTTGCTCAAGAATGTAGAAATAGTTTATAATAGAGAAGTTCTTCAAATAACAAATTTACTAACTTGGAAGAGATTACTCAGTACTCTAATAGCATTTGCTCCTTTTGCATAGAACCCAAGATTGATTTCCGGTGCCCACATCAGACAGCTCACAACTGACTGTGGCTACAGTCCCAAGATACCCAATGCCCTCTGCTAGCTTCTGCAGGAGCCTGTACACATTGTGCATACACACACAGATACACAGACACACATACAGACATACATAAAAATTAAATCATTTTTTACATTTTATTTATTATTTTTATTTTATGTGTATGACTGTTATGCCTGCATGTAGGTAAATGCACCCGTGTCGTGCAATGCCCATGGACAGAAGAGGCTGTAGGATCCCCTGGAACTGGAGTTACAGACAGTTGTTAACTGCCATGTGGGTGCTGGGATTCAAACCTGGGTCTTCTGCAAGAACAGTCAGTGTTCTTAACCACTGAGACATCTCTCCTACCCAAAATTAAAAAGAAAGAAATTGGTTAACCTTGCAGTCTGTGTATGCAAATTTAAAGTAACCCTGGCTGCTTCTCCTTTTAGAATTTGTCATGCTTCAGAAGAATTGCTCAGCACCTGAAAGCATTTAGATGAAGAATTTTCAAAAACTCATTAATTACATCTGAAAAACTTTATACATTGTGACCTAATTTAATATCAAATGACAACAGTTTTAAGGAAGTCATCCTATTTACCAGCCACTGTCCCAAGTTCATTCGAGGACACAGTCAAAGGGAACATTTTTTTTTTCTAGAGCAATTAAATAGAAAATGTGTGTCTCAATATAAAATTTCATGGTCTCTTACATTTAGGAGGTGATATCTCCACATAATAGCTTGAATAATGGCAGCAACATCAGCTAGCCCTGTCCAAATGAACAAGCAGTTAAGAAGGCAAATGCTGGCATTTCTTCTGAAGGAAAACAATAGTTATGTCTTTGAAATTCTTCAGCAAAAGGAAAATAACCACTAACTTGAAACATAAATGTTGACAATCCCTGACTCAGAATAAGAGAAAAATAATCACACACACATGCACACACACACACACACACACACACAAACACTCACACAAATACAGCAAATTAAATTGTAATTGTCACAAAGTTACATACTTTCTGTTAAAATCATTTTAATAGACGATTTTAATTAGGTTCTTTAAAGCTTCTCTCCTGTTTATTTTAGTTTTTGATGGATTTTACTAATCACAGTGTCCAAAAAAGTTCACAGTGCCATTGGAAATCTCTCATTCTCTTATGAAGAGACCTTTTTTGTACCCACACATTTTAGGTTTCAAGGAAAACTGAAGTAGGATCAGGATGTTTGAGGGATGTTAGTAGATCTGGTTGATGCCTTGATGTTAGTCCAATCACTGAGTTCCAATGCTTTGATAAGTTACAGCTCAGCATATTGCTTTCTGATATATGAGGAACACAGCAGCATTGCCACAGTCTGTTTGGTAGATTTTGTGCAGAGGAAAGGACAAAGTAGAGGTCATTAAGAACTTGAAAATGTCTTAATGCAGATGTTCTAATTTGATGGATTTACTTGGATCGGGCAATCATTAAACAATAGTTTATTGTGACAGGCTTGGGAAAAGCAGCAAAGAAAATTTTTACGTGAAGGGTTTAATGCTTCTTAGGGCTTAAATGGTTGAAGCATCACTATTGAAAAATTGATAGAAAGAGTTCTATAATGAAAATTCATTATTTAAAATAATTAAATGTGCTCTAAGAATAATGAAATAGACAGGTAATGCTGATGAGCAAATCAGCTGCATGGGGGCTTGGGATAAGGACCCGAGTCTTCCCATTTAGGAGTTGGAAGGACAGTGCTTTTAACTGTAATCAAACCTGTCTTGCACAATCATTTCAGGTGTTAAAATTTCAAGTTTCTATAGACATCATCTCAAGCATTCTTAGTGAAGTTTTCCTGCCTCATCAAATGCACTGTCTTTGCTGGATCACTTCACAAGGCAAGCATCTGAGTGATGTCATATTTGCATCTCTGGAGATGACACATTTGAACAAGGCAAAGTCTAGTAGGAGAAGGCTGAGAGTTTATCTGCTCCTCACACAGCACCAGGGAGTTATATTAAAACAGACTAAATTCCACCTCATTTGTGAAGCGTGCAGGACCCTGGATATGGATTCTTAACTAAATATCCCAATATTCTGGGAGTTCGTTTTTGGGAGGGTTCCCCAGGTAAGAAGACAGAATTATTGCCCACAGAGGTCTCAAGTGGATTTTCTGGATAAGATTTGGATGGAGAGATGAAATCTTTCCTGGACTAAAGTATTCTAAAACTTTGTCTAAAGTACCCCATACTCTTGGTACCCTGAACAATAACAGGCTGCAAAGGAATGTTATCTAAATAATACTTTAAAGCTGCTATTCCTGTAAGTATCTGTACTTGAAGAAGATGATTTCCAAAGTAGCTTTTTATTCTCTCCCTGATTAGATCTTTTTGGACTCATGTAATATTTAGGGCTTTCAAAACTATTTTGGCCTAGGCGTTGTGGTGCATGCCTTTAATCTTAGCACTCAGGAGACAGATACATGTAGATCTTTATGAGATTGAGATCCGACTGATCTACATAGCGAGTTTCCAGCCAAGTTGGCTACAGGGAGACCCTGTCTCAAAAAGAAAATACTTTGGCTTTGATAGTAACTTAATTTGCTTCTTCATGCAGACCATTCATAGATCAGAAAATTATTAAACTACGTATTACTTGTGATAAATACTTTTCAAAATGCAAGTAGAACCCATCACCTATTTCAGTAGATGATTATTTTTTATGACATTTCAGAGGCTTAAAGATTTATCTTTAATATCTCTGACATTAATGAGCTTATAATGGCATTTTAGCATTGATTGGCAGCATTATTTTAAAAATGTATGTAAAGTATATGTTTCACAACAATACTAGTTTAGTGCAAAATGCATATTATATAATAAAAATGAGATTCTGATAAAACAGAAGGGATGGGCTACTTGTTTTTGTCTCTGATCCTCTCCATAGCGAAAAAAAACATCAAAAATAAAGTGCTGGTGCTCACAAAGCTAATCTATAATTCAGTGGTGGGTGGAGTGCTTCCCAGTATGTGCAAGGCCCCTAGTTCAATCCTCAGTGCTGCAAAGAAGGAAACAAAAGAAAATCTTATGAAGGCTCCAGCAAAGCCCTCTTATGATGGGCCTTAAGCAGAATCATGTTCATTTTTTTGTGTCGTTTCCAAAAGTAAAATATGTGTCCTCCCCAGTACAGCACCAACTACTCTATTTCTTCATAAATGTATGTGATTTGACATTTCATTTTCATGTGTCTTCATGCATCTGTATGTACAAAGTTTCCACCCTGGTCTTCACTAGTATGATATTCACTCTCTTTACATATAAATGATACTAAATGTGCAGTAACTTTTTATGAAGAATTACATTAGTTTTTCGTCTTCTGCATGATACATGGTAAAGCTAGGCTAGACGAACTTGAATTATCACTTAGACTTGCTATTCTAAGCATCTATCTTCAGTTCAATCATTTCCTTGGGTATAGAATATATGTAATGACCTGTTAGACTTTTTATGAAATGTCAGTTATGTGCAATGGATTTGATAATATCAAAACTATATTTTCCAGGGGCTGGAGAGATGGCTCAGCAGTTAAGAGCACTGGCCACTCTAACAGAGGAATGGGGTTTGGTTCCAAGTACTCACATGGTTCATTTCCAGGGGACCCACACCACCCTGGCCTCTGCAGGTATTACATGACATGGGCACACTTTTGCAGGCAAAACACTCGCATACGTACAATAAAAATAGATTTGTTAAAAATTAACAAATTTCTTCTACATATAACTTATTTCCACCCCATAGGTCTCATGTTTGGGGATTTCCTGGACTTCCTATGGAGACCAGGCTGGCCTCAATCTCACTGAGATCTGACTGACTCTGTCTTCTGAGTGCTCTGATTATAGGTGTGTGCCATCAAACCCGGCTTCTTTATCTATTCTGGATTGTACACCCTTCTCCACACAAGTCCTGTTTTGTGCTCTTCTTAGACAACATCATTTTGCTCTAACTTTCTGTGACTCCGTTGGACCGTTTTTCTGGGTCCAGTGTCAGTCAGTGCCATGCTGTATGCAGAACTCAGCGCAGTCCTCTGTTTTCCATCCCTTACAAGCAGATAATAGTGTTCATGACTAACATTGTTTTCAATTTCAGAATTTGCAGTCATGGGGGAGAATAACATGGTACAGGTAGGTGCACAGCAGCTGAAAACACACAGAAATCAGAGCAAATGAGGAAGGCCTAGGAGCTTAGCTTTGCTCTCTTGATCACTCTTTTGTTCCTACAATCATGTTCTCCATGTTCTGGCTCGTGTCCCTCTGTCTTTAATTCTGGCAAAGCAGCTCTATGGCCCATTCTTCAGGATAGTTACAGGCTGACTCTCAGGTGCAAGGGCACAGTCTCGCCTCCAAATTGTGGCCCAGTAGAGCACTTTTCAACCAAAGCAAGTCTCTCTCTCCAAAGTGATTTTCCCAACAGCTGCCAGAGGAATAATGTAGTCTCAGTCTCTTACATTTTATCTGTTCTATCACTGGTTTAACCTCCTCTAATCCATTTTCCACATTGTTCACAAGATGTGCTGACATGTTAATGTGATCTTAATCATGGACCTGTGTAAAGTCAATATTCCCATTATCTTCATTATAAAATCCAATTTCATTAACACAGCTAACAAAACTCTCAAGCTCTGATATTTTCACTATTGCTATATACTCCACTTGACTTCTAGCAAATATTTAGTGAGGGTTTATTATATCAAACAGAAGCCAGGTAGCAAAGAATCTAGAGAAGAATTCTTACTAAAAAAAAAATCTGTCAATAAAGAGAAGACGAGAGTTGACTGTTGGGACCAACCAAATGACATCTGAGCTTTTACATGAGGATAACGGGTTTTTGGTATGATAGCAATGACAGGATATGACCTACTGGCTGGAACCCATAGCAGATTAAGTGTAATCCAGTGGAGAACTGCACAGAAACACAGGATCTTTGGCATCCTGGTGGTAGCCAGTGGCTGACCTGAACTTGCCATCTCCTCTTTCATCCATGAGAAACTGCAGTACCATTTTTCTCATGCTGCAGTGCTCTTTCCTGTGTTATTGCGTATCCCTTTCAACTGCTAAAGGAAGTGTGGAAATCTCTGATCTCTTTGAATATCATATTTGTCTATTGAAAAAATAGCTAAACAATGATTATATAAGGACTAATAAATACATTCAGGGCATGAAATATTTCTATGATCAGAGTGTGGGCCAGCCCAAGACAGATTGTGCTTGAGAGACACTTGTGAGTCAATAAAGGCTGGAGGGGGAGATATTTTATCACTACGGATTAATGGAAGGAAAATTCTATCAAATACTAAAGTTCAGCTGAAAGAAAACACAGCTTGTCCAACAGAATCAGTCATTAGATAGTAAGTATATCATTTTTGGCCCTGTAATTCATTGCATTTTTACCTTCATGTGTTTTTTAAATACACTTGAACATCTCTAATCATAATATCAAAAATCTGAATGCTTTAAAGTCCAAATGTATTTTTGGGTTAGTGATACCTAGCTAGCCAGGTATATGTAAATATTCCAAGAACAAAAATTCTCAG
Source organism: Nannospalax galili (assembly GCF_000622305.1). Classification (NCBI taxonomy): domain Eukaryota; kingdom Metazoa; phylum Chordata; class Mammalia; order Rodentia; family Spalacidae; genus Nannospalax; species Nannospalax galili. Next base: position 6,640,040 of record NW_008348089.1, on the reverse strand, counting down.
AATTGAAACATGTTAAGTTCCAGCATTATGGAGAAAGAATATGCAATGTGTAAGCACATACAAAGAGGCCTTGCTTCTTACCTTTGCTAGCATAAATTGCTAGGTAGACAAATATTTGAATAACTATGTGGAGAACTGGTTTTCAGAGGTCTACTCCACTGTTAAACATTAAAATAAGCCATTATAATATTTTAACAAGTACCAATAACTCTAGGAGCTAAAAACCTGCAAATAATTTTTTTTGGGAAAAATGCTGTATTATATTTCTATGAGAATGCTATTGAATTGTTCTGAATAACTACATAGTGAAGTGTGTAAAGAATTCTATATAATTCCTTCTAAATCTTTTAAAATGTGTTTTTATAAAATAAGAATGTAATATATCTTCAGGCAACAAAAATCAGGTAGAAATCTTTTATCAAAGACAACTTACTTTTTTAAAAAAAGTATTTCATTTATTATTTTTATTTTATGTGTATGAGTGTATTGCCTGCATGTACGTGAGTGCACCCGTGCCGTGCAATGCCGCCGAACTGGAGTTAAGGACAATCCACAGACGCCATGTGGGTGCTGAGAATTGAACCCGGGTCCTCTGCAAGAGCAGTCAGTGCTCTTAACTGCTGAGCCATTTTTCCAGCCCCACCACTTGCTTTTTAAACAGACAGTATCCAGTTTGTAAATGTTAAGGCCACTTCACAAGCAAACCTTGTATGCCGTGACTGTGGGAATGAACGTGAGTACTTTTTCCGAGTTCAGTCACTTAGTTTTAAATGACTCTTTCTACAATAAATTTTGAAAAATTGGTACTAAATTATCAAAGGTTGTTTAAAAATCATATGTTACAGAGGAAGTGAGCTTGAGTATATTCCTCTGATATATATTCCTTTAAATGAGGAAATTAAAACCAGTGTGTGATATCTCTCAATATCCTTTATCTAATGCATAGTGCATAAAATAGAAAGAAATGAATTAATCTTTTTGATATGTTTTAATAAATTAATGACTACTATAAATTAAGACATTTAAATATTTTAAGGTATTATGAGCATACATAATATACTATAAGGCCTTCCTGTGTTACCCTTTAAAAACTTACAATTGGCTCTACTAGGTGCAATCCATTGCTGTTACTATATTTTATTAAGCATCATCAAATTCTCAATGGAAAGCATACCATTCCAATAACATTTTAAGCAAGGGTATTTCTGTATGATTCTATGATCTTCAGGGATGATACACATTATCAAATGTAGATCTGAAATTCCAAGTGGATTTTAAATACAATGTTAATTATTTTCAGTAATATATATTTATATGTGCTAATTTTGAGCTTCAAGGCATGATGAAATTTTTGTTATTCCAGAATAAAGCAAACTGTAGTTTGAATGGTTAGTGGTTAGAATGTGATATTAATCAGCCTCAGTTTGTAATATAGCTCTTATTATAGCCACAAGGGACAGAAGTCCCTCATCTCTGTCAGTGGCATGCCTGTGGTTTTGTTATATTAACTAGACCTTTCAGTGTGGCTGGTCTTGCCTGGAACATTTTCCAGAAGGAACACTATGGGTTTCAAATCAAACAAAATTCATACATGCAAGTTCTAATCTCACTTTAATCTTTCCTTTTTGCCTTTATATTTAAGTCGAGTCCTCAGGAAATGAAAATATTTTTAAACCTACAAAAGCTTTACCCTGTCATGAAAAATTCAGAACTGATTTATTAGGCACAGCTATAAAGCAGAATCTGTCCTTTTTCTTTCCCCCTTTTACGTCACCATTTTTCTCTGACATGCTTCTTTGTCTTTCTCCACTAGGATCAATAAAGGAAATGCTTAGATACATATAGCAAGTAAATGAGTTGTATGGATGAAAGTGTTTTTACATTTATATTATATGAAAATTGACACTTCAAAATGAGTATCTTTGTCAATAGTGAACTGAGTTAGTAGCTGAAGAGTGTGTTCTAAGAGAAATATTTATGTTGCATGTCTCCCATGTATTCACTTTAGCAAGTGCTTTTTGCTAGTCTTGTTAATCTGTAAACACTTGGATAGTCTTTTGTCAGGTCCTTGAATTTATTCTTACACATTTGTCAGTTTATTAGTAATAAGTTAGCTTTTGGTGCCTTGTGTGACTTTTTCTGGGGAGATACAAAAATGTCCCTCAAATAAAGCACTGACAGCAGACCATGCAAGTGCAGCTTGATGAATTAGCTTCTTGGGGTACTGTAAGAGTAAGGTGATGAATGACTCATCCCAGCCTGGGCAGCAACTTATGTCTGGGTGATCTCGTTCAGGATGATTGTTTCCAGTTCCATTCACTTACCTACAAAGTTCATAATTTCACTTTTCTTAGCTGAATAATCTTCCGTTGTGCAAATGTCCCATTTTTTCATTATTTATTCATCAGTGGATGAACATATAGATTGTATACATTTTCTGGATATGGTGAATTGAGCAGCAATAAACATGGATGACCAAGTTTCTCTGTAGTAGAATACAGAGTCCTTTGGGAATGTGCCCAAGAGAGGGTATAGCTGGTTCATATGGCAGGTCTGTTTCTAACTTTTTGAGAAACCTCCACACTGCTTGCCATAGTGACTGCATCAGTTTTCACTCCGACTAGCAATGAATAAGTGTTCCTCTTTTCCCAAATCTTCACCAGCATTTGTCATCATTTGTTTTTTGGTTCTTAGCCATTTTGACTAGGGTAAGATGAAATCTCAACTTAGTTTTAATTTTCATTTACTTGATGGCTACATATGACGAACATTTAAAAAATATTTCTCAATTGAGTTTCATCTCTTGAGGAGTCTCTGTTTAGTTCTTTGCCCCCATTTTCAGTGTTGTTTGCTTTTTTTTGGTATTTAGTTATTTGAATTCCTTGTATATTCTAGGTAGATGTATAGTTGGTATATATTTTATAGTTGGTATATATATTAGATGTATAGTTGGTATATATTTTTTCCCCTTCCGTAGGTTGGCTCTTCACTAGAATTATGGTGTCCTTTGTTGTACAGAAGCGTTTTGGTTTCATGAGATCTCATTTGTTTGTTGTTTGCTTAATGCCTGTACTCTCAGGGTCCTGATTAGAAAGTCCTTCCCTGTGGCTATAAGTTCCAGGGTATTCCCTACCTTCTCCTCGGTCTGATTCAAGTTTTTGATCCATTTTCAGTTGAGTTTTATTTCTTGAAAATATTATATTGGTATAGCTTATTTTTTTTTTATTTCTAAGAGTTGTATAATAATAGTATAACCTCTAAAGAGGGCTTGATATAACCACTGGCACTTGGGAAACATTGCTAGAAAACTATGTACAAATGATGTCAAACTGCTGTTGATAACAATAGCAATGTTAAAAACAGAAATTAGTTCTGACTATGTTTAAATGACACAAGCCTATTTATCGCTCAGATAATATAGAGTGAAAATAATTTCAGACACTAAAACTGTTATGTTTGTAAAATGTATATAATTTGTCCAAAAATAGGCAGAAGCTACATTATGTTGGGCAAATATATAGTTGACAGGTTTCTGTATCTATCTTCAATTTTTGATAAAAAGGTAGTTGAACTTGAGAGTTGATAAATGGTAGTAAAACTCAAAAGTAAAGAACTCTTCATTTTTCTTATTTTTTATTTCTCAGTTTCAGTAATCCTATATTTAGTAATGATCTGAACTATCCGTATTGTGCATAATTGTTGAAATGAAGGAAACATGGTGTTTTTCTACAGGGGCTTAATATATAGCAGGTAAGACAGGAGAATGAATCAATCATTAAACAAGAAACAAACCTCATACTATGCCATTTTAAAAAAAGGAACATGCAGTTCAGATGTGTGACAACAGATAGTATCAGCAAAATCTTCATACTTTATAACCAAGGCTTTAAATGGTTTTAAACATTTATGTATTGTGTGTACGTGTGAGTGGTGTGTGTGTGTATGTGTGTGTGTGTGTGTGTGTGTGTATTCTTGCGTGCGCCATGTGAATATGTGGAAATCAGATAATAACTTGTGGGATTTTGTTCTCTCCTTTCATTACTGGAACATCAGGATCAAACTCAGGTCTTCAGACTTGGCAGCAAGCGCCCTTAACTGCTGAGCCATCTTATCGGCTCTTAACCAAGTTTGAAACCAAAAAAGGATATCCAGAAGGAAAAAACATTGTCTAGAAGATGGATATAATCATTTCCAAATGGGGACTCAGCATGTGTTAGGAAATGTTTAAATACAGCATATAGTTATTTCTTTATAGCTTATACTGGTACACTTCCAAAGAAGGTTTCAGATGGAATTTTCTGCTTTGATTATGTTAATGAGATTACAGTTACAGTTGAATTTATTTTACCCAATAAATAAATCTTTCGTGAATTGTGAAAGTGAACATTTACATATCAAGTTATACCTCACATTTGAATTTCTATTTCAGATGTATGCTCAATAAGGGAAAAAGTCATCTCAAATGCACAAAAACATATAAAATATAAAAGGAAGGAAAATCACTCATGACAATATTAAAGCTTATTCTCAAGGAGATTTCTGTTATTTTTTAAGAGTCGAGTCTAAATGCATTTAAATCTCCAAATCAAACTGAATGAAAATCATCAAAAGGGAAATCAATACACATTATCTTAATGTTCTTGAATGCGTATATAAATCAAAATACACCACATGGCCAGTTCCAAATTCATTGAGAACTCTTGTCTTTCAGTATTTGGATGTTTAACTAACTTAGTAGTCACACCATTGTGCTTCAGAAGTTTAGCAAACCTAGCCAGGTGTGAAACCCATCAAGGAAGTAATTGTCAAGACTTTCATTTGGGGACTGGAGAGATGGCTCGGCAGTTAAGAGCACTGGCTGTTCTTCCAGTGGACCAGGGGATTCAGTTCCCTGAACCTTCATGGCAGCCAACAAACATCCAGTGCTCTCTTCTGGCCTCTGCTGGCATTGCACAACTCAAGCACACTTACATGCATGCAAAGCACTATTATGCATTAAAAAAAAAAAAAAAAGACTTTTTTTTTTCTCAGTAAGGTAACAATTTCCTCTGTGTGCATATGTGTATTCATTTATGTGAATAGTTATGTGTGTGTGTGTGTGTGTGTATGTTTGTGTGTGCCTGAGAACTTGTGAGCTCTTGTATATGACACATTGCTTTTGAAGAAGTTTACTAGGAAAGCTTTAGCCTAAGTTAGTGAAGGGTTTGAAGATGCTCTCAATACTCTGCCATAATGTAAACAAGTTTAGTCAATATAAAAGAGGAAGAACAGATCTTCCTAAAGTGAGGGACTCTAGATAGGCTGACTAGACCTCAGTAGATGAACTTATACTGAGGAACAACTGGGGACACTAACTTGACACAAGAGACCTTAACACAAATGACAGAATGTATGAATTCCATTGGGGGTGTATGGGAGGGTGACAGTGGGGAAGAGGATAGAAAGATGATTAAGATTGATTGAGATGTTCTGTGCGAAATACACAAAAATTCAATAAAAAATAAAATAAAAATAACTATGTTTAATATTTCATGTGTAGATTTACATATATGCTAAGTGTAATTGTATAAAGTGAGGATAGTTTCTGTCTTTGAGATGAGCTGTATTTGAGTATAGTTAAAAATAGAGATACAAAATATTTTTTCCTAGAATTTAATTTCAAAGAATTATGTTTATGGGATTTTAACTGTATTTCGCTAATGCTTGCTTAAGGAAAGGAAGATTTTCTTAATGTACAATTTAAATAATGTAACATTTTTAGGGGAAATGATGGGTGAAGGATCGGTAGAAAAACTGCAAAACTGAAGGAAAGAGTTCTGGAGCTGAATTTTTTTCAGCTAAGCATCAAATTTTTAAATAATTAAAGTGATGGTTTGGTCTTCATTCCATAACAAGCTTAGCTCACATAGCTGAATGAAAGACTTATGTTTCCAGGGTTGGAGAGATGGCTCAGTGGTTAAGAGCACTGACTGTTCTTACAGAGGACCTGGGTTCATTTTCCATCATGTGCATGGTGGCTAACAGCCATCTATGAGTCCAGTTCCAGGGTTTCTAACCTCTTTTTCTGGCTTCCATGGACACTGCACACACGAATGCACTTATATACATGCAAATGAAACACTCATGCACAAAAGTATAAAAAGATATGTTTCCATTTCGATACTTGATTTACCAAAGGATGTAATACTTCTAGAATATATGTTTAAATTTAAATTCTAACTCTAGTCTCCAATAAAGTAAATGTGTAATAGACGAAAAAATGCCCTACAACCTTAAGTACCAGAGGCCTGTCTGCTGAATAGATTGGGCTGGTTAGAGAGCAACAGCGACTTATACCCCAAGAAGTCTGCACCTGAGGGGAAAAAGAGATTCTAAATTATAGGTGGGAAGGTAAATTTGTACTTGATGTTCATAAGTCATTTGAAAAGGTGTCTTAAGTTTTAAAATATGCAAGAACAACAAACTAATACCACTCCTTGTACAAATTTTTCTAGTTGAATATACCAGTCACAGTGAGAAATCAGATGATGAACAAAGACGCTCAGCACAGTGTAGAAATAGATCTGCTCTATGCTCACAGCTCAGTTTGGGAAGAAAATAAGCCTTTACTTGAAATCTCAGCTGTTGTCGGTTAGAGTTATACTGTACCGACTGACTCGATAAAGGAACTGGAATAAAGCCTCATGACTCATCTTCAGAATGCAGCCTGTACTCTGGGAAGTTCCAAAGTGTGGTGCGGCCTTGTTAAGACTTCGCTGGAGCATCTTACCGTCCAGTCTCTTCTTGCAGATAGCTCAGAAAATAATAAAGGAATGAAATCTTGTACAAGTTTCCTACTTACTTTTTCTTATGATGCTTACAATTTGTAAATTCCAGAAATTTAGTGGAAACTGAATAGAGATATAAATGTAGAAACTGTTCTCACTTACACCCAGCAGAGTGTGTAAGAAATAAAGTGGTGGAGGCTGCTCTTTTTCATTAGTGTATCTTATTTTCCGAGACTTTGCAATCTAGTTTCATGTAACTGTTCAGGATTAGCAGGTTTTCTGTTCAGCATTCTCAATCCTGTTGAAACATGGAGCATGCGTTCTTTAAAGAGTGAATGAATGTGGCTTCCATCTCCTCTAAAGTTCATATTTACTGGGAGTTTTTACACCAGTCTTGGGAAGCTGAACACAAGCGAGCTTGACCTTCAACTGCCCGATGCCAAGGCAGGCACCTGCTCTTTGGTATGAAACCAGGTGACAGTGATTATGTTCCATGACAGCCCATCTTCCCCTTCACTAGAGAAAAAAATGTGTTCTAGCAAGTAATTGGTCCTGAAAAACACTTATTTTAAACATCTAATGCACATGCTCTTAACTGCTGAGCCATCTCTCCAGCCCCAATTGTTTGTTTTTAAAACCATAGAGCTTATGTAGTTCGTTAGTTTTTATTTATTCATTTCTTTTATTTTTCAATAATTAAATTTGTTCTTTTACCAATTCATATACACGTGTATATGATACACATTCGATTACTCTTTTCCCTACCCTCCTCTTCCTCCATTACAGGCCCCTTTCCCATGTTAAAGTAACTTTTTATTATTAGTTGTAAAAATTTTATTTATTATTTTTATTTTATGTGTATGACTGTATTGCCTGCATGTGTGTGAGTGCACCCGTGTCATGCAATGCCATGGAGGTCAGAAGAGGGTTAGGATTCCCCTGGAACTGCAGTTAAGGATGGTTCGTAGCCTCCATGTAGGTGCTGGGAATCGAGCCCAGGTCCCCTGCAAGAGCAGTCAGTGCTCTTAACCGCTGAGCCATCTCTCCAGCCCCCCCAAAATCTCTCTCTTGTTTTTTTTTAAAAAAAATATTTGTTACTTTTATTTTATGTGTATGCATGTATTGCCTGCATGTAGGTAGGTAAGTGCACCCGTGGAGGTCAGAAGAGGCTGTCGGATGCCCTGGGACTGGAGTTATGGACAGTTGTTAGCTGCCATGTGGGTGCTGGGATTCGAACCTGGATCTTCTGCAAGAACAACCAGTGTTCTTAACTGCTGAGCCATCTCTCCAGACCCTAATGTCTTTTTGTTTTGTTTTGTTTGGTTTGCTTTGCTTTTGTGACCCTCTGAGTTTAACAAGGGCATTCTTTGTTATCATGGGTGCGGAACCATGCAGTGGAACTGGGTGGGCTGTTGTCACACAACTGAATGATAATGATTCATCTCTCACAGAATCCTTCGGAAGCCAGGAATTCAAACAGAGACAGATAGGGTCCCATGACCTGCTCCCTGCTCCACGACTGGCTGTTGAAAAACCCAGTCTTTTAAAGACTTCAAGCAATCACAGCTGCTGTGAGTTCGTGTTTGCAATGTCTGTGTCAGGCCAAGACACGGTACTTTGTAGCCGTTTTCCTAATCTTTTGACCTTTATATTATTTCTACCATCTCTTCATGTTAGTCCCTGAGCTTTAGAGGGGGTTGTATAATTGCCCTGTTTTAGGCTAAGCCCTCAATTGTCCCTTATTCTCATCACTTTGAACAGCCGAGTCTTTGCATTCTCCTTAGAATGATCATCTCTCAACATGTAAAAACCGTGCCCCCAGTGAGTGAATAAAGATGAACAGTAACCTAGAGTTCAGCTCAGTAAGCCACTGTGGAGCTTTCCTGTGGTGAACGCTTCCAGTTTCCAAGTGATGTGTCTTCAGCTTGCATCGTTTTAGTGGAAAAACAATTAATTTTGAAATGAGATTCTTTTCCAGAGAGGATTAGTAACAACATTCACTGAATTTCACATTCTTCCTTGTGAATTGTGAAGAAAATGAATAAAAGCTAGTTCGATGATAAACTTTTTGTCTTACACAAGGCCTCTTACTCCAGCTCTAGCCCCTCTCCTCTGTCTTCTTGTTACATACGAGGTTAATAGAGGTCTTCATGGGATCATGAATGCCACAGCGGTGTCATAAGCTCTCTCATTCCTTCCTGCTATTTCTTTACTTTGTTCTTTTAGTATGAACAAAAGCTATTTTCACCTTTGAATCTAATATTTAAAAAGCATTTAAAATATTCAGACAAGCTAATAGTACTAAAATTTGCTTAACTTCACTAACTGAACTTTCAATATTCTAACAAATCAAGGAATATGGTCAGTTTCTATGTGTAAAGAATAGGAAGAAATCTAATTTACCTAATATTTTGATAATTTACTGCTGACTTGTAAGCTTCTTCATTTAATAAAAACCTCAATGAATATTTCAAGTTGTTTCAGTTCAAAAATATTTTATTGATTCTTTGAAAATGTTATATAACATGTTTTGATCACATTTAGACCCCTCCCTATGTCCAATCCCTCCCTACTGTAGCCTCCTGATGTCATGTTCTTCATTATTACCGTTTTTTTTTTTTTTTTAAGGGCCTGTGGGGCCTCATTTGTGCTCTTCAAATGCTGTTACATATGAGTTTATCCCCTGGAGCTGGTAAACCTGTTTGGTATCACACTCTTAAAGAGAACTGACTTTCCCTGTCCCAGCAGCTGCCACTTGGCAGTAGTTCCTTAGCTAGGTCTGGATTTCTTGCCCACCTCATTCATCCATGCCAAGTTTCTGTCTGGCTTGTGGTTGCACAGGTCTTGTGCATGCTGTCATAAGGAGTGCTCATCCTTAAATAGGACACCTCTATCACACCCTATCCTCCCAGTACTCAGGGTTCATTGTAGAAAAGGGGGCAGAAAGATTGTAACATATTTGGTGGATGATACAAATGTATATTTCTTAACATTTTGTACTGATATTGGGTCATTCAATTCAAAATTAATTGATTTCTTGTAAAAATGATATATGCAAACTGGGAGTAAAAAAGTGATGGCTCAGCAAGTAAAGTGCTTGCTGAGCAAGCACGATGACCTGACTTTGTGCTCCAGAACCCACATTTTAAAAAGCTGTCATCAAATACCACTGTGGAGGAGACAGGTGGATCCACAGTGCTTATTGGCCAACAATTCTAACCCAGTAGGCAAGCTCCTGGCTCACTGAGAGATCCTACCTAAAAAATAAGGTGGAGAGTGATTGAAGAAGTCACCCAATGGCAACCTCTGCCTTATGTACATGTGGGCATGTACACACACAAATACACATAGAGAGAAAATTGAAAAAATGATGTCTAAGAACAAAAGCCATGCTTGTTCATGAGAGGTTTCGTTTTTGGAGTGATGTCCTCTCTTAAAGTTGAGATCTTGTGATTATCTATTGAAATGAACTCATGCGTGCTCCTTCCATTGATGAATTTTTTTCCCTGTGATGTTTACCTCTCCAGTAAAAGCACAATGAAATGACAAGGTTACAGTAATCTACTTTACCATTAGGTCAATAAAAATATCTGTTTAGCTTATAAATAAGTTTGAATCTTTGTAAAAGTTTGGGGGACATTTAATGATTGCAAATTAACTTTTATTTGTGCTGATTTATGGATATCATTAATTCAGCAGAATTTTGTTAAGTATTTTTTCACCCTGACTGCCTCAGGTAATGATACGTACAGTTCCAATCAATATTAGGGTTTACTTCTGAGCAGAGGATGAGAGAGAAGCATATTTAAAGCGTGTCATGTTTTTGTTTGCATTCAAAGTGCATAGATTATTATTTTCAGTTGGTATATATTAGATATTAAGTTGTTTAGAAAAGTAAGGCGATTGTATGCTTTTCTTAATTGCTTTGTTCCATTTAAAGGGATCATAATATTCTTAGCTTGTTAAGTCAATATATAAAAATTTCGATATCCAAAATGTCATCAATTACTACAATTTATAGTTTCACTTACATGTATGAAATATTAGCCACATGGCAAGACTGAACTCAGATTAAGGCTCATAACATAAAAATTTATTGCACTCCTTACGAATAAGGTGGTTTTTCTCCCAGTGTATACTAGCAACATCGGTTACATTTAGGGTGATTCTGTAAGTTAAGAGACTCATTGATCAAAAGGAGATATAATGTCTTTTTCTAGAACTAAATGTGAGTTACTTTAAAAAAATAGTTCTATTGATTCTTTAAAAACGTCATACAACTTACTTTGATATGTTCAGAACTCCTCCCCATCTTTTCATTAAGGGTCCCATGCAGGTTAGGTGGTTGGGAGGTGGGTGTGAATATGAGAGGAGATGGGGGAGTAACTTTATAAGAAAAATTCTAAATACAATTCATATACATATATAAATTTGTTGGTAAAAACCTTCAGCTGAAAATCATGCATAGCTTACACTAGAAAATGCATAGTGATGATGTGGCTATTCTGAAGGCAAGGCACATTTTAACATACTATCTGTAATTCAGTGTCCTCTAACAGAGCCTTAGTAAAAGCTGACAGCCGGCAGGGAATCGGAAATATTCTAAATGTTGGTCTTCATTACATCAGGTGGAGAAAGCATGTGTTTGCCTTTAAAACCAGATGCATTTATAATAATCAATTTCTTGACTCAGTCTGGTATGTTTATAACACAAAGATGGTTTATTGACAGAATTTCATGGATATTTACATAGTAGCAAATACATACTGTAAATTGTGAAACACACATGATGAAATAAATATTATCAGTCCTTCCTATATATGGGTTTCATAATGAAGAGCTGAAAATATGTGGAAAATTGTGTACTTCTCAGTATATGCAGACTTTCTTTTTATATTCCTTGTGTTAGGTAGTTCATGGTTTGACTGAAAATTATCATTCATTAACATGGACAAAGTTTGTATGTATGATGAGATTTATTTATAGAGGCTGGAAGCAGAAACTTAAATTTCCATTTATTCACTACCGGGATGTCTTCAGAAAATTGTTTGATATTTCTGAGTCCATTTTGCTTTTCTTTGTACAGAAGTAATTGTCCATTTTGCTTTCTTTCTTTGTACAGAGGTAATTATAAAGCCATACTTTGTGGTTTGGAAAATATTTGAGATAATTCAGTTATGTAGTCTGTGTTGAAATCTCATGTTGTTTGCTTGGTATTGAGAAACACATTACCACAAAGAGGCTAGTTGCCTCTGTTTAAGCCTTTTAAATATTTTATATATTATTTTTATTTTATGTGTATTAATGCTTTACCAGCCTGTATGTATTTGCATCATGTGTGTGCAGTGCCTGCAGAGGCAGGAGTAGGACCTTGAATCCCCTGGTATTGGACTTAAGGACCATGTCAGTTTCCATGTGGATACTGAGAACCAAACCCTGGTCCTCTTCAAGAGCAGCCAGTGCTCTTAACTGCTGAGCCATTTTTTCAGTTCCCATTAATACATTTTTTTATGATGTAAAAACAATACCTTAAAATGTCATTAAATGAAATAGAAAGTATAAAAAGCTTACCACCGAGTTCTACCAGAAATGTTGGTAACTATTAGGAGCTACTTCTGACCATTCACTGATGTTATTACTAAGGAGTGACCCTTTTCATCTCTCAACAGACCAGGCTTGTTCTTTAAACAGTTTTAGAACTGTACTCTTTATTGATAACAGAAAAGACAGCAGTGTTATTGGAGCAAGATATAACAATGCAGAGATACTTTCATACTGAGCTGTTTAACCATCCAGAAGATCATTTACTTTAAGGTTCATCATATTTCTCCTAATGTTCTCTCAAATGATAATTTGCCCATTATATCATAGCTATGTTTTTGTTCTGATGCTACTAAGCATTGGTCAACTTCTGTGTTCTGTAAAAGAGCACACACTCATGAAATCATTGTTATTCCACTAAAACTAAAAAACTTGATTAGCACTAAAATAGGCAATAATAAGAATGTAGGCATTTAGAATTAGGAAAGAAAATAATAATTCATTTTCTTGATAGCATATTTGTGACTATTTTACATGGAAATTAATAAAGAATCATATAAAATTAAAGCAATTAAAATAGACACACACTGAATACAAGAAAGTTATTTTATGATACATCATCTTCCTTAACATCAATTAAGATTGATGGTGCTATAAAAGAAGTTACAAAGTCCTACTTTACCTATTTTCTATCTATCTATCTATCTATCTATCTATCTATCTATCTATCTATCTATAACTAT
>NW_008348089.1:6554836-6626865 GCF_000622305.1 Nannospalax galili | reverse complement strand
CAAATCAAAAATTACACACTACCCAGCAAGTGTATCTCTATTTGTCTATCTATCTATCTATCTATCTATCTATCTATCTATCACCTGTCTATCCATCTGTGATCTGTCATTTATCTGCCATCTCATTTATCTTTCATCCATCTATATCCATCACCCATTTTTCTATTAACCTCGCTATCATCTTTCTACTTTATCACCTATTTTTCTATCATTCATCTATCTGTTATCTATCTACTGCCTTTTTTCTAATATTCCTATCATCAAGGTAAATACTAAGCTTATCCTGGGAAAACTGTTTGGAGATTAACACTTATGTTGACAGAGAGGCCAGTCCTTGGTCTCCTCAAGTAATGTAAAGATGCTTCTACTGGGAATTCACTTAAATGCAAAAGACGTGGCATTGTTTTGACTTCTAATCTTATGTTTTTACATTGGCCTATTTTCTATTATAAAAATATAAAAATTATGGGCCGGGTGTGGTGGCACACACCTTTAATCCCAGCACTCAGGAGGCAGAGGCAGGTGGATCTCTGTGAGTTCAAGCCCAGCCTGGTCTACATAGTGAGTTCCAGGACAGCCAGGGCTACAGGGAGACCCTGTCTCAAAAAGACACAATATAAATTATTATTTTGATTAAATGTCCTAGTTTGCTTTTGATTGCTGTGATGAAACACTAGCCAAAACCAGCTTAGGGAGGAAAACGTTTATTTTATCTTACATCTCCCAGGTCACAGTTCATCATGGAGGGAAGCCTGGGCAGGAACTCGGGGCAGGAACCTGGAGGCAGGAACTGAATCACAGACCTCAGAGGAACATTGCTTACTGGCTTACTCCTCTGGCTTATGCTCAGTCTACTTTCTTATATAACACAGTACCAAGAGTCCAGGCACGGCACCACCAGTAGTGGGCTGGGCCTTCCCAAATCACTCAACAATCAAGAAAATGACCCACAAACATAGTGGTAGGCCAATCTAATGGAGGAAATTCCTCAATTGAGGTTTTCTTTACCAAGGTGTATCAAGTTGACAACTGAAGCTATCCAGGACATGCCCCTTAATAAAGATTCTGTGACTAAGTCATTTAATGAATATAATTCACCCCCCAAAATTTATTGAATGGCTTATATACTAGGTGTTGCCTTAATCCTGCCTTCATGAAGTTTAAATTCTAAGAAAAATGAAAGATTATCAGCAAATTATAATATATGAATGCATATTCATATAGTCTATGCAAACATATAACACAGGCACATAATGCAAACTGAGAAGATTTAACTTTCTTAGTGATTTTTGAAGGATATCTGTTATTAATAGGATTAATTACTATGTAGAATGTAGACTTTCTCGATTTGTGTTATGGAGAAACTATTAATTAGAGAGGAAGGAAGGTAATGGTTATCATAATGTTACTGTTAGAACAGAGAAAATGTTCCTATTGTTTCCTAGAACTATAGAATTTCCTGTTTGAGATTCAAGCAGAGTGAAATGGATTTGCATTGTTGACCTCAGGCAAAACAACAGCTGCTGAAGTAGACAGGATCAGTCCCAAGTAGCACAGCGAGCAAACAGAACATTCTTCATGCATTAATAATATTTTGCCGCCATTCTTAATTTTTTTATCAGACAAAGATAGGAGGACTTAAGTAAGGGCGAAGCTGCAGTGTACGCACCGGCAACGCTGGCATGTGTGGCCTCCACATGAGTTCTACACTGCTGGTGTTTTTCTCAGAGCTAGATAGATTTGGCCAATTATCAAAATACCACTTCTTTCAAATTATTTAAGCATCTTAGTGACTAAGAATATGAAACTTGGCTTTTGTTTGCTACAGTAAAATAAGGAAATAACAACTCTGTCCTCACTGTGATGTCATAGTTTGTGATGGCAAATGGGACCAGTATTATTAAAGACATTTTCAAACCTATGTACCCCATGTTTTATATTTTTAGAACTGTAGCATTAGAATATAGGACATTAGTACCATATATGTTTGTATAATAGAAGGGATTTTGACTATTAAAACCTCATGTTTCCTTTGAAGATATTTGAAAAATACCTGAATCAAACTGACAAATTGTGGACAAATATAATTATCAGTGAATATTTTAACTGAGAATTAAAGAAAATACTGTTCCTTGAAGCTTCACATCTCAGACTTTCAGTGTTGCTTAGTGAGTATATGCTTATAATATTGGCATCTAATACTTAGTTCCAGATTGATAGTTTAGAAATTTATTGATCCTTGACATAATTGATCACCAATTTATGATTATTATAGATAAAGAAGTTATCCTTTCAGGAAAATTTCAGTAATAGATAAGTTGTTTACTAAACTTTGTGTACAAAAAATGGTGGTAAAGACTTGAGTTCCCTCCCCTGAAGAAGCAAACCTGGAGGAAAGACTTTGGTAGGTAGGCTGCACTCTGTGCGCACACACCTCAAGATCTGGTCTTTAGAAATGCTTTCATGCAAAACTCTGAAATCTCATGAGTATACATAGATTATTTTTTGTACCAGAAATCATGTTTCAGTAAATGTTTAAGAAAAGTTTATCAGTTCAGCAGGAACCTCTAGACTTGGAATATCTAGTCCATTTTAGCGTGTGAATTAAATTATGTTTGTGTCTTATTTCATTATACGTAATTTCTGGACATAATAATGATATAAAATATTGACATTATTTGCATATATCCATTACATCCTTGAAGACTAACTGGCATTTGAGTAAAGGAAGTGTTATAAGAAATTTTTCTTCAGAATTTAGAGATGTTACTGAATCAAAACATTAATCTTTGGAAACAGACCTAGAAGTTGAGATAGGTTTGATATTGTTAATGGTATTGTTGTCTTTTGTTTTCTGGCACCTCCTTCATGGAGTTCATGGTTCTTCTATAGAAATACCAGGTTGTTAGATACTTGCAGTCTTGCTTGAAGAGTGGTTCAACACACAAATGGTTGAACACACAAAAGTTGCTAGACATCGTGACTTATTGAACATGTGATAATATGGGTTATGATACGGTGTTTGAAGTAGAATGAACTATCTTAAGGAAGGACTACAAATTGAATTCTATGATGTGGTTTGTAACAGAAGATTTAGCTGTTAGAAAATGCATCACTGTTCTGTGATTTTTGTGCATGTGTTTTTCTCCTGCCTTTTTAGCAGGCTTGGAAATTGAACTCAGTATTTGTACATACTAGGCTAGTACCACTGAGCCTCACCCAATCCATATCATGTGTTTTTAATAATTTTAGTAACTCTAACCATTAGTTGATTATATTTAAGGTGGTATAAAAAATAGAGACTCATAGACAAGGGATTTTTAAAAGATCTTTCTAGGATGAAAGGCATTTGCTAAAAATACATGTTCTTTCATATAAATTGGATGGTACAACATACACTTACTAGTCTTTTGACTGTTGAAAATGAAATACAAAAAGATCCTGGAAGTAGGGGGCTGGAGAGATGACTCAGCAGTTAAGAGCACTGGCTGCTCTTGCAGAAGACCTGGATTTGAATCCCAGCACCCACGTGGCAGCTAACAACCATCCAGTCCAGTTCCAGGGGATCCAACATGCTCCTCTGTCCTCCACAGGCACTGGTGCACATACATTCAGGCAATACACTCGTGCACATAAAAATAAAGATAAATAAGAAACAAATCCTGGAAGGGTTAGAGACCTCTTTATTCACTGCTAAGTCTTTAGAGACTACTCAAGAATGGATTTAATACGAAGTGTGTGAATCAAGTGTTTATGCCATTAAATTACATGGAATGAATATATAAACTAAGCATTTAGATTATATTCCATAAAAATTCAACTTCACGATGGTGCTGTGGTTCTGTCTAGTGGCAGAGTGCTTGCTGATACTGCAAGTCCTAGGTTTCAATTCCCAGAACTGCAACAAACGAAGAAAAGGCAAAAGGACAAAATGATGATAAAATGTTACATTGTTACTTTGGTTCCTGTTGTGTTTTTGGTAGAAATCATTAATATTTAAAATGGACAAACACCTAACAAAACACATAAGGCAAACACATAGATGGCTTGGGGTGGAAACTACATGGCACAAAGCACAGCCACTGCTCTGGAATTTTGTGTCTGTTGACATCTTCATTAAATTTTTATTCAACGGTTCTTTTATTTAGGTAGAATTAAGTGTAACACTTTGTTTATATTAAGTTTTAAAAGATGGCCTTTAATAGATTAGAATGTTCATTAGTGGTATTTATTTTGGTTTCTTTGACAAATTCAGGTGGTATATGTTCTTAACAATGTGTAATTTTGACACAGTTCTCAAAATAAATAAATAAATAAAGAGTAAAAGTGCATTTTGGTCAAACCCCTTCCCTTGAGGATATTGAATGTTGCTTCTGTTGTATGCTTTGCAAACTGCTTATGCATTGGAATGTCAAGTGACTTCTTTTTCCTTCTATATGTGTGTGCTGTACCTTGGAGGATATCAGATTACGGCTATCTTAGGTTAAACTTTATTTAGATAATATAGGACTTGTCATGAATGTTTTCCCAGAATGGATAACAACTGGGATTTCATCGCATACTGGTGAAATTCATGCAGTATTGCCGAGTGCTGGAGCCTGTGCTCATTCGCACTGCTGCAAGGGCTGCTCCTGGCTCCTTCCAAATGGGAAAGAGAAACAGATGGCTAAGTCAGCACATAATCAGCTGTTTTCAATAGCAGTTGTAGGTGAACAGTATTCTCTCTCTCTTTCTGAATATATATGTATATGTGTTTATATGAAAAGTGCACACACCACACACACACACACATACACACACACACACACACACACACACACACACACAGAAGTAGGGTGCATCTATTACATTTTATTCCCATAGTGTTGACCAGCAGACAACTGCTGTAAAACTTTATCAGTTCCCTATAGTCATTCATTAATTTAACATACTGATAATATATGAAAACAGTTTTTGTATCATTTGTACCAAGTAGTTTCCTTGTGTCATTGAAGTAACAGATTCAATGAAGACCTGTCCCTTTCCAGGGAGATATATGTATATGTATGTATATATATATATAGATAGATAGATAGATAGATAGATAGATAGATAGATAGATAGATAACACAAATAAATATATATTACTCATTTACAAGTTACACGTCTTTTGTCTCTTGGTGATTAATAATATTTCCTAAATGCTTGTTGCTTGAACAGTAAACACTGTCTTTGATTTTGGTAAGCAGGAAATCCAGGCAACATTCAGGAAGAATTTTTTTTTGGTCTCTGGTTGTTAAATCTCAGGAGACAAATCTGTGTCACCCACATTTGGGGCCTGTTTAGCTGTTGACTTAAGGTTTTGATGGGTGTCAGGTAGACTATCCATATGTCTGGGCTTCCTCACAGGCGCCCCAGACAGCGCCCAGTAAAAGTGCCATTTATGACTTGGTGTCCAAAGTCACAAGTCATTTCCAGCCTCTGTGATTGCTAAAGTTCTCATCACAGCTCCCATAGGAGACTGGAGACCAACTAATCCACATCTTGTACTCAGGACATGGAGCATAATGGATTAATGTCTCTCTAATGACCTTTGGGTACTTAATTATCTCTTTTAAGACCTTATCTTTAAAAATTGTCATATACTTGGGTTACTGGGCTTAAAGGTTCCACATATAAATTCTGGCATGAACACATTTTAACCCATAATGGTCATCCAGTATCAGTTTCTGTATGTTAATACAGACGTTTCTTACAAAAGGGATGAGAGAGAGAGAGAGTGAGAGAGAGTGAGAGGGAGAGCGAGAGGGAGAACGAGAGCGAGAGCGAGAGCGAGAGAGAGAGAGAGAGAGAGAGAGAGAGAGAGAGAGAGAGAGAAATCTATACAGCCTTGATTGGCCTCAAACTCATCATTCCCTCTCTCAGCCTGTGGAGTGTGGGGATTCCACGCATGCTCCATGGCACCTGCTTCTGAGGGACTTTAAAATGCTTGATGGTCTGACATTCAGAATGCCAGTGGTTATTTGAACTTGTGTTTGAAATTATAAGGATGCATTTCTGATTTTCCTGATCATTCTGAAGTGTTTGAGTTATAATAGTAATGTTCATGTACAGATATAGAATGTGTATTTCACAGTAGGCTTTTGAACTAATATATTTCCCTCTGGTTTTCCATACCACCTAAGTATTATTTATCTCTCATCTTCTAAGCCTTCTTTCCCTCCCCAGTTTAAGCACCCCCATTTTCCCCTTGATAATACCTGTTTCCTATTATTCCTCCTCTCTTGAGCTCCTTCTTCCCCTTTACTTCTGTGGTTCTTTGTCTATCCTTCCCTCTCCCCTTCCCAGTTAAATGCCCCCGTTTTCCACATTTCTGTACCATCTGAAAAGACAGAGCCTATCGTGGCACAGGAGACAAGGCAGGAGGCAACCAGAGCAGAAAGCTGAGCACTCACATCTTCAGAGAGGCACAGGAAGCTGAGAAAAAGTTAAACTGGAAGTGGGCTGTGACTCTGAACCCCCAAAGCCCACCTCCAGTGACTTGCTTCCTCCATCAAGCCTGTACCTCCTAGGGATTTTATGACCTTCCCCACACAATGCCGTAAACTGACTAAGTGTTCAAAATACTAGAGCCCATAGGGGGCACCTTATTCAAACCACCACAGTTACAACAGTTACAATATTAAACAAGGTGGTTGTAAAATGTTTTACATTTTCAATTGTTACCTATTGATTTGATGGTCTTTTCCCTGCTCTTCTGCCAGTTCTTACCTCATCTGCCTGGATTCCACTGTCTTTTTGTTTTCGTAACATGATGAGAATTGTATTTCATCTTAACAATTTCTTTTGTTAAATATAGACTGTGATGTGCGCTGAGGTTGATGCATCAGTCTCTGAGTCCCCTGACCCGCTCCCTTTCTACTGCACTCTCTGCCAGTACTAGGGTTTCTCACTGCCTCTTCCTTCTTTGATTGCAGAAGTGTTGTCAGGAGGTGTCAGCTTGTCTTGTTTTTGCACATATGAATTACCCGTAGTGCCTGCCGAAAATATAAACTCAGTCATGCTACATCTTAATCTAGTGATTGGTCACAGTCCTTACGGATCACAGTCTGGATCAAGTACTAATGTTTTAGAGTTGTTGATAAGTTCTTACAGTACTGGCTAATACTTCCATACCCAGCTTGTTCTTCTTCAAACATTTCTTCTTGTACAGGCCGCTATATTGAATAATTTTCATTTCTCAAAGTTTATGATGTTTTCTTACATCTCATTGTCCGCCAGCACAGCCTTTCCTGTGCCTAGCCAGCAGTTCTTCTTCTCCCTTACTGTCATTTGTCTTCAGTTTCCTGTGCACTTGACAAATATTATTTGGGGGCCTCCTTTGAGCCTGACACTTGTACTAAATAATAAGAAGGAGCACAGTAGAACATTTCTGTCATTCTAGGTGTTGATTATTGTAACTGTCAGCTTCTGAGATTGCGCCTCCTGGATGCTGGTACTCCTAAATTTGCTAGGTCAAATATTTAGTCTTTATCTTCACTAGTCCACGGTCACGTTGACTAGATATGGTAGAGTTCGCTGATTGCTGCCATAGAGAAGATGTGTTTCTGGTTTTGCAAAATGTAGGTGACTTGTAGTCATGTAAGTAGAAATTCAGAACTCAGTGCCTATCACTACACACAGCAGTGAACAGACACGGGAAGTTTACTCACAGTTTTTCAAAGTTGAGCTTTATTCACAGAGCAGGAAGGCAGCTGAGTAGCATCTTAAGAATGAACAAGCAAACAAGCAAACAAACAAAAGCAGCTTTTTAACTGGGCTCCATTCAGCATGTTTTACAGAGCCCAGCATTCCTGAGCCCAGGCTTGCCCCTCTGAGCTGCATTTTTTAGGTTTTTGATGCCTGTGCCTATCTTTCTATCATCCCTTGAATTCTACTTTTATTCCTGGATGCCTAGAGTCAGGTACTTCTTGAAAGACTGAGTTTAGTGGGTGTCTGTTGGTGTCAACCCTGAACTCCTCCAGGACCATCTGGGCTGGAGTGTCCATTCAGTACAAGCAAACCATTGGTGCTAAGCTAGCAATAACAAACATGATGATTCCTTTTTACATTATGGAATACAAAGGGGCCCTCACACTGTTGACCATATAAGTACCCCACCTATCCCTCTAGTCCCTTGTCGTTTATGCAATGACTTATAGCTTAAACTGTATTTATTTGGTTATTGTTTTTTCAGAATGTGTCTCCCTGTTGCTCCAGATGGCCTGGAGCTTGCCATGTAGACCAGGCTGGCCTTGATCTTAAAAGACATGCCTGCCTGCCTCTGCCTCCTGAGTGCTGGGATTAAAGGCATGCACCACAATGCCTAGCCTTTAAATAGTTTATTTTTAACTACATTTAAATTCTTATCTTAAGCTATTGTAGGAGCACAGAGGGACTGTGTTAATTTAAAGAGCATGTTTAGATGGTCACTTAGTAAGGTCAAGTTGATGGTAGGAATCATAAAGAAGACATTGTGTTTGTTTTTTGATGAAAGGTAACACGTAGCCCCAAATGGCTTTGAACTCCTTATGCAGGTGAAGATGACATTGAACTTTGGCACCTCAGATAGTACCTTCCACAGCTTCATATTTTATACAAGAGATTGACGTATGTGGTTATACAGTTGGCCAGGCCAGAATCTTTAGGATGATGTCACATTCGGGGAGACCAGGATAGACTTTACACACTTTTATCTTCATTAACCTTAACATTGTTCTCGGCCATTTTAATTGATGGATTCAGGGGCATCCAGATTGTCTAGACAATTTCCTTAAAGTCCACAGATAGTTTCCTCAACTCAGACACAGAAAATATGTTCATAGTCGCACCTGTGCCAGTGCTTGAGTCTGTAGCCTAGTTAAATCAGTGTCTCCATAAAAATAACAAAACTAGTTATAAATAATGTTTGTTTACTTAAAAAAAAACCTCTGTTTCCACAATACACAAAGCACATGCATGAATTCATGTAATCATCGTAGCAACCCAAGTTGAAGATATTTACTGATGCTGATGGGAAAACGACTGCAGAAAATAATAAATTTGATTTGAAAATGTGTTCCAGTAGAAGATAGGCTAAATTGAACAATTCCTTTCTTGGATATATTCACTGGAAATTCTGTCCCTTATAATTTGCGATAAAATATACCAAAACCCAAACCTAAAACAGCAATCGTTAACAGGAGGTTGTGCTCATTTATGCAGTAAAAGGGAATTGAAAGCGTCAGTTCCAAGTTTATCATGCTACATAAATTTGGTCGTGAAGGAGTGGAGCAGGCTGCAACAAACCCCTCCCACTGTCTGACACCAGCCTTACCTTTGCTTTTGTAGTTAATGTTATTGGTTTGCACACCAAGAACTACCACACACACACAAGCTGTGATGGTTACTGCTTGCCTGGGCGTGTTGCAAACCAAAAAAGGCTGAAATGAACCAAAGCAGACAGTTGCCAGGTGGTGATGGGCAGGATCCAAGCTCTGAGGAACCCATATTTTCATCTCTAGGAGTTTGGTTGAAAGAGACAGTTAGAGAGTCAGCTGATGAGCATGGTGCTGCACATCTATAATCATAGCACTTGCATGTAGAACTCAGAAGCATCAATAGTTCAAGGTCATTTTCAACTGCATAAGGAATTTGAGGATAGCTGGGCTGCATAAACATCTGGGTTTGATTAGTTAGTTGATTGATGAATCTGACCCATTTGGACATATTACTCAACCGACCCAGAAGACAAGATTTGGACCTTGAGGTTTATATCCACTTTTGATCTCAAGAGCATGGAGCAGTACTGGGTAATGTGGAACAATAGCAATAAATTACAAGTAAGCTTGAATCAGATGTGGTCCTTTGGGTATAAAAATGTATCGGTTTCCTCTGGGCCCCTGACACTCATTCTCTAGTACAATAATAGAAAAACTTCTGTGCCGTTTCAAAGGAAAGAACTTAGAACCGTTAATGTAGTACTGGGAAAGTAACCTTTGGTGCCTGGAAAAGAAGCTTTAAGATTTGGGAAACCTCCCCCAGAGCACCTTCCCAGAACCAAAGAGATTTCAGTATGGTAAAAGAATTAGTACACACCATGGAGTGTCTAAGTGGCACATCAGGAGAGAGCCCCAAGATGGTTGTTGTGGGTCTTAGGATGATTGTAGCTTCTACTGATGTGGATATGAAAACTTCTTCCTGCTCAGGACGACTTGAGCCTTAGACACCCAAACTGTGCTCTACCCTCCAGGGCCAGTCAAGGAAGGAATAATTATTAATGCTATGATCAGTCAAAGACTGTTCTGTGTGGCCCCAAACTAAGGATGATAGATTTCAAACATTTGAAAATGACATTTGAGAGAGAGAGAGAGAGAGAGAGAGAGAGAGAATATAAGAATATTAGGGGAATTTGGGGAGTTGGTTCTCTCCTTCAACCATGCAGTTCCTAGAGATCAAACTCAAATCACCTGCACCCTTGCCCACTAAGCCATCCTATCGCCCTTCTGATTGTTTGACATAGGAGACAGTAAACAACAATTATGCCATTACAATCGTTTCTGGGTCCAGCTATAAGTTGCCCTGCACTCAGTTCATCTTTATCCTTGTGATTAGTGGCAAGTTTCTCTGTCACTAGCTTATTTTTAACAAGTAGTGAAAGCAGTTTGGATTTTTCCATTATAACAATCAAAATGTGTATCCTTCCTCAATTTCCTAATTCTTATCTATCCCAATAGGATGCGCAGCTCTTGTATGGCTGGTCACAGATATATTATGTTTTCAGGAAAATTGCTTTATATTGGCACAATTTTGTCAGACTAAAGAGTTTGTATGTAAGTATAGTATTGAGTCAAAACATAATTGAAAGGATAAATCATGAAGCATTCTGTTTCTTCATAATGTTTGATTTGTTAAATGAGAATCAGCCTGAGCATTTGCTCACTAGCAAGGGGAGAAGATGGGCATTGAATTCCAAGTTTGCCCTTTCCAGGCTGTGTGACATTGAACAAAGGACTCTACAGTTAATAAACACTAATGCCATAGAACTTTCTGAGTGGAAAAATAATGCAGTAACTACATGCATAGTTACTACATCGAGTCGTATCTGCCTTGTAATGTTATGTAAGTGTTGGTTCATGCGTCTTTTTCCTGAAAGTATCATTTTTACTAGTGTTAGAGTGCAACCTAATTAATGGACCATTTGCATTTGCTGTTAATTACCTCAGGTCAGGGTTCTTATGATTTTGGATATGCCTAAACTTACTACTGTGATTTCTTTTAAGTAAATAGTTGAAATATTTTGGGAACAGGGTCTCCCTATTTATTATTGTGCGTGAATGTAATGTGTGGGTGTAGGTGGACAGAGAGATGTGATCAGAGAATATTTTGTGGAATTGTTTCTCCTTCTACTTTGTAGATTCTGGGGACTAAACTCACGTCATCAGGCTTGTACAGCTGCAGCAAGCACTTTACCCAGAGAATCATTTTGTCAACCCTAATTTTTTAAGTGTCATAGGAAATTGTTTTCAACACTTAACATATTAACTGGGGTTAATTTTATAATCACTTAAAAAAGTTATTGTATTAATTGCTTTTTCTCATTGTTATGAAAAATACATGGCCAAAGCAATTTAAGGAAGAAAGGTTTATTTGGACTTACAGTTCAAAGGGATATAATTCATCACATCAGAGAGGGCTTGGGGTAGTGTAAGGCAGCTGGTCACATTGCATCGCCACTCAGGAAGCAGAGGACAAACAGGAAGTAGGGATGGGCTATAAAACCTCAAGTCTGAGCCTTAGCCATTGACTACCTCCATCAAGACTCTGCCTCCTAAAGTTTCTGCAACCATTCCAAACAGTATCACAGCTGGATTCCAGAGCCCCAACACAAGAACCCATGAGAGACATGTCACATGCAAACAACACAGTTCTTTTCTTAAAAATTTCCTATGCCACTGAATATTTAGTGGATGTCATTGAAAATAAAACCAATTCTTACATTTGAAATTTAATTGAAAGCATCTGTAGAAGTCCAGTGGGATGGCTGTCAGCAAAATGCCTGCTTACATGATAGGCAAGCAAGATGGTCTGAGTTGAGATTCCCAACACCAGTATAAAAACACCCAGCATAGAAGTGCACATCTGTAAGCCTATTCCTGTTTGGGGGACCATGATAGTCAGACTCTTGGAGCTTGTTGGCCAACCAAGCTGGATTAAAGAGCTTCAGTTCCAGTGAGAGACCTTGTCTCATGAAACCAGTTGGAAAGTGATTAGAATACACCTGATATGGACTCCCCTACATATACACACATGTGCATGTATACCACCACACATGTGCACTCACATAAACACACAGGACCATATGTGTCTACCTCCTCTTACAAAAAACTCTTAATCTTGACCTTTCTCCTGGTGTTTTTTTTTTTCCAAAAGCTTTTCTAAAAGCTAAAGATAAAATTTAGTAATATTTATCTTGCTTTAAAAATAGCTGCCTTTGTTCACTAATTTAAGAGAATATCAAATTTTATCCAAAGATAAGTTTGGAGTTCACCAAGAATGTGTTGTTTATGTGTAAGCTGTGTTTCTCAGTCTCTAGAGAAATTTGCATTCCTGTTTATCACAGCGACCAATATATTCTGCAAACTATATTACATTGTCTTACTGTAGTTCTCTTTTAATCAATTTTAATCTTATACATGAAAAATATGGCCTATATTATTCTATAAATGTCTATATTTTCTATGTGCAACATTTAAAATGCTCCCTTTCTTTTATTGATGGAGAAGCAGGGTAGAGACTTAAATTTCCTTAAGTCTACATTCTCATTTTATCTATACTAGTTTTATAGTTTAATTTTTTAGAATCTGGTAGCATTTTTATTTATGCTAAGCACATTTGAATTTTTCTTTACCTTAAGTAGAAATTTGTAAAATGTTATATCAGGAATGTCAGATAAATATTACTTTCAAATTTAGATTTTCCTGATCTTTCTCACATCGTATACTTTTGATTACACCTTACTGACTTTGGGAATTTATTTTGTGTTAACATTTTATTTTATTTATTATTTTTATTTTATGTGTATGAGTGTATTGCCTGCATGTATGTAAATGCTCCCATGTTGTGCATTGCCTGTAGAAGTCAGTAGAGGTGGTCAGATCCCCTGCAACTGGAGTTATGGACAGTTGTTAGCTGCCAGGTGGGTGCTGGGATTTGAACCTGGGTCCTTTGCAAGAGCAGCCAGTGCTCTTAACTGCTGAATCATCTCTCCAGCCCCTTGTGTGTTAAGTTTAAAAAAATTGTATCATTAAGGTATATTTTAACTTAAATATATATTTTCCATTTAGTCATATTTATCTCATTCTCTAAGGGGGAGTTACATATTTATGAGATAATAACATGCAAAATAATACCCAACAGCTGATGTCCAAACCAA
Source organism: Nannospalax galili (assembly GCF_000622305.1). Classification (NCBI taxonomy): domain Eukaryota; kingdom Metazoa; phylum Chordata; class Mammalia; order Rodentia; family Spalacidae; genus Nannospalax; species Nannospalax galili. Next base: position 6,613,433 of record NW_008348089.1, on the reverse strand, counting down.
ATTCTTACACAGAAGAGTTTTACATCATGGTCAGTAGATGCTGATTTGCATTTTAAAATGTGCCTGTGCTTGGAAGAATGGCTTGCAGAATCCTTGTACCACATTGGAATCCATTGCTCCGTCCTGGGATTGTCCTTCCCTTCATGATTGCTCTGCATCCTTTTGTATTTTAGGTTCTACTTTGGGAGGTCAGCCTTGACATATGCTTGTTCAGAACACTCAGCCTTCATTACACCACAGCCTCCTCTTTCAAGTTGTTATCTTTTCTCTATTATTTATGTTGAATTCATCACACTAATTTTTTGTCTTGTGACAAATGAAATTTAAAGATATTCACACAAGCCAGATTAATTTCTACTAAGTACCCAAGTCCAATCATTTATGTAGCACTTCCAAGATTCCTTCTTTAAACATGCCCGTGAATTATCACTTTTACCATATGGTGATTGAAGGGCCTTATTCATACATTTTCTTATTTATGTCTAAATTTAATAATTCACTTGAATAGAATTCTCATTATTGTGGACTCGTTATAAGAGTCAATCACTGTTACTAAAAATAAATTGCTTAACCAAATTGTTTCTTTTTTTCCGGGTAGCCTCAGCTGGCCAGGAACTCACTATGTAGACCAGGCTGGCCTTGAACTCATAAAAGATCTGGCTGCCTCCGACTCCCAAATGCTGGGATAAAGGCACATGCCACCATGCCCAGAATGGTTTCTACTTTAAAAATTATTTATTTAATAACCACATGATTAGAAGAAGCATTTCATTACAGCATTAACATATTCAACAACAATTTCCAGAGCAAAGATGCATCACTTTCAAAAGTGGTTGTAAATTTTTAGGTTCACAGTTGAATTAATACAGTTATACAATATTGAACTCAGTATAAACCCTATAAGACATAAAATTGAATGAGGATTTAACCTTTAAGAAATATATCCATTTCATTTTAAAATACACTGTTTCATACAGAAAAACTCATTTTTAGTGCTACTGAGACTTACATGTTTGCACATGTGCCTCTAATCTCTATGTATCTGATTATTACTAGTCACAGTTGGTTACTTTCTGAGATCCTTGGCACCTGAGCATGGATATAAAGTCATCAGGTAGATTTCAATGGTAATGTTTTTCACCTCTACTAATTAACATGAAGCAAATTTTTATGGTTCTTCCTCAATTATAACTTTTAAAAATTTGTTGATTTTTTTGTGAGTATATTTCATACAGCACATCACAAACAATCTTACTCATCTGTATACCCACATCCCAGATGGCACCCTCCCATAGCCTTCCCCCGGCACTGGAGCCCATATACTCTGTCATCCCTGTTACTGTCCACTGTGTTGTCAGCGCCCCCAGCCGTGCCCCAGTGCTTGTCCATCTGTTGAATCTAGTCAGCCTATCTAGAGTTCCTTGTTTTAGGAAGATCAGCGGTTCCTCAATCCATTGAAACTAGTCAGCCTATCTAGATTTCTTTGTTTTAGGAAAATCAGCTGTTCTGAATCCAGCATTGATCAGTAGCCAATATTCCTTTAGATAAGATTGGGATCTGCTGTTCATTTTCCCAGTTCTATGCAAGGTTACTGTCTGGGAATCTCTTGGGCCACCCGGGCCAACAACTCAAAGGAAGATAACTTCTGTCTGGCATATTTTCTTGTTATGTAGCCTTTAGCTATACACATCAGCTCTTAAAATGTTATATTGACCCCTTCAATCTTTGGTTATACTTTCCTTTTGGGTGTTTAAGACCATACAGTTGGCCCAAATAAACCAATTTATTTTTACTCTTAAACCGGTTTGAGGATCTGTTCCTTAGGGGTCACATGGGCTTGGGAGGAGCCCCTGGCTCTTTTCTTTTACTAGTTCCATCTATGTGAAGATAAGTCAAAGGTCCTGCTCTACTGTGGCTGTCTTTGCTTGGAAGCAGGTGTTGACCATCCTCTTTGTAGACTGGACACTGGTTCAAGTCCATTTGATGGGGTCTAGGCATTATTTATCTCTTACACTATCTAACTCTTCCACCATGGTTTCCACATTTAAAGTACCTCCATTTTTTTTCCCATTTCTCTTTTAATAATACCCTTCTCCTATGGTCCTACCTCTCCTCTTTCCCTTTATCCCCTAGGTTCCTTGTATATAACCTTCCCTCCTCCCCCCCCTTAAAATAACCCCATTTTTATCCATATCTCCATTATTAACACCTGTTTCCTACTGTATGTCTCTTTCAGATTCTTTACCTCCCTGGTTCCTTTTCATTATCCTGGTTCCTGTAGTTATGTCTGGATACATATCACTTATCTGGATTTGGTGCTAAGATCCACATATTAGGAAGAACATATTTCTTTTTTTTTTCTTCTGAGTCTGTGATACTTCACTTGGCATAACATTTTCTAGTTCCACCCATTTACCTGCAAATTTCATGATATCACCTTTCTTTACTACTCAGTAAAACTCCATCGTATTAATGAACCACATTTTCATTAACCACTTGTCAGTTGAGGGACACTTATGTTGCTTCCATCTCTTAGCTACTGTGAAAAGAGCAGCAACAAACATGGATGTACAAATGTCTCTGCAATAGGATGAGTTCTTTGGGTATATGCCAAGGAATGGTATAATTTGGTCAAATGGTAGGTTCATTTGTAGTTTTTAAAAAAAAATTGTTATTTTTATTCTATGTGTATGCATGCATTTCCTTCATGTACATAAGTGCACCATGTTGTGTAATGCCCGTGGAGGTCAGAAGAGGCTCTTGGATCCCCTGGGACTGGAGTTACGGACAGTTAGCTGTCATGTGGGTGCTGGGATTTGAATTCTGGTCTTCTGCAAGAACAACTAGTGTTCTTAACCGCTGAGCCATCTCTCCAGCCCCCATTTGTAGTTTTAAGAGTTCTCCACACTGCTTTCCATAGGGGTTGTACAACTTCACAGTCCCACTCGCAGTGGATGAGCGTTCCCCTTTCCCCATATCCTCTCCAACATTTTGTGTCATTTGTTCTCTTGATCTTAGCCAGTCTGACTGGGGTAAGATGAAATCTTAAAGTGGTTCTATTTGCATTTCCCTAATTACTGTTGATGTTGAACACCTTTTAAGATGCTTCTTAGTCATCTTTATTTCTTCTTTTGAGTACTCTCTGTTCAGCTCCTTAGCCCATATTTTAATGTGGCTACTTCCTTTCTTGATTTTTTGTTTTTTGAGTTCATCAAATATTCTAGATGTTAAATCTCTGTCAGATGTGTTTGCTGGTAAAGATTTTCTCCCATTCTGTGGGTTTTCATTTCCTTGGTTGCTTCTTTTGATGTACAGAAGCATTTTAGTTTAATGAGGTCCCATTTGTTGATTCTTGATCTTGTTGCCTGAGCAATTGATATCCAGTTTAGAAAAATCCCTTCCTGCACCTATATCTTGTAGGTTATTGCCAATGTTTTCTTCTAACAGTTTCAGCATTTTCAGGCTTCACATTGAGGTCTTTGATCCATTTGGAATTGACTTTTGTGCATGGTGAAAGATAGGTGTTTAGTTTCATTCTTCTACAGGTGGAGATTCAGTTTTGCCAGTGCCATTTGCTGAACATGCTGTCTTTCCTCCAGTGAATGTTCTTGACCCCTTTGTCAAATATCAGTTGGCTGAAATTGTGTATACTCACATTTGGGTCTTCAGTTTTGTTCCATTGATCTACTGGTCTATTTTTGTTCCAGTACCATGTTGTTTTTAATGACTATAGCTCTGTAATATAGTTAAAAAACCTGGTATAGTAATCCCCCCAGCATTGCTCTTAGTGCTCAGGGTTTCTTTGGCTATCTGAGGTCTTTTGTGCTTCCATATGAATCTTAGGATTTTTTTTCCAATTCTGTGAAAAATGTCTTGGGGATTTTGATTGGCATTGCATTGAATCTATACATGGCTTTTGGGGGGGATGGTCATTTTCAAAATATTAATTCTTCCAATCCATGAGCATGGGAGGTCCTTCCATCTTCCGAGTTCTTCCTCAATCTCTTTCTTTAAAGATTTAAAATTTTCATTGTACAGGTCTTTAATGTGTTTGGTCAGGTTTATTCCGAGATTTTTCTTTTTCCGCTATTGTGAAAGGGAGCATTTCCATGTGCTCTTTCTCTGATTGCTTGTTATTGGTATATAGAAACACTACAGACTTTTGTATGTTGATTTTGTAACCTGCCACTTTACTGAATGTGTTAACAATTTCTAGGAGTTTCCTGGTGGGATTTTTTGCATGTCTTAGATATAATATCATCTGCAAAAAAGGGATAATTTGACATCTTATGTCCAATTATTGCTCCTTTAATTTCGTTCTCTTGTCTTATTGCTCTTGCAAGAGTTTCATGCACTATGTTAAAGAGGAGTGGAGATAATAGACAGCCTTGTCTGGTTCCTGATTTCAATGGGACCTGTATGTTCCCTCCAGTCCAATTCTTTCTAGGACTTTGAACATAAATGCATGTTGACTTTTGTCAAAGGCCTTGTATGCATCTATTGAGATGGCCATGTGGTTCTTGTCTTTCAGCCCATTTATATGATTTATGATGTTTATTAACTTATGTATATTGAAGCATCCCTGTATCTCTGGAATAAAGGTGACTTGATCACAGTGGATGATCTTTTTGATGTGTGTCTCTATGTGGTTTGCAACTATTTTGTTGAGAATTTTTGTATCTATGTTCATTAAGGATATGGGTCTATAGTTTTCTTTTTTGGTTGTTTCTTTACCTGGCTTTGATATTAGAGTGATGCTGGCTTCATAGTAGGAATTTGGAAATGCTCCCTCCATTTCTATCTTTCTGGATAAATTAAGTAGAATTGGATATAGATCCTCTTTAAATGTCTGGTAGAATTCTGCTGTAAATTCATATGGTCCTGGGCTTTTTTGTGTTGGGAGGTTTTGAATTACTGTTTCAGTTTCCTTAAGTATTATGGGTCTGTTTAAGCTGTTAATCTCTTCCTGGTTTAGTTTTGGTGGTTCCCATGCTTTTAGATACACACCCATTTCTTCTAGGTTTTCAAATTTAGTAGTGTATAGGTTTTTAAAGTATTCCCTTGTAATGTTCTGGATCTTTTTGATGTCTGTTGTGATGTTTCCCCTTTCATCTCTGATATTGTTGACTTGGAGGTGCTCTTTCTTTCTTTTGGTTAACGGGTCTAATGGTCTGTCAATCTTGTTTATCTTTTCAAAGAACCAGCTCTTGGATTCATTAATTCCTTGTATTGTTTACTTTGTTTCTATTTTATTAATTTCTGCTCTGATTTTTGTTATTTCTTCTCGCCTTTTGTATTTGGGTTCATTTGTTGTCGCTTTTCAAGCATCTTGATTTGCAATGTTAAGTCATTTGTGTTTTATTCTGATTTTTAAATGTAGGCACTTAGAACTATAAACTTCCCTCTAAGTACTCCTTTCAATGTGTCCCAGAGGTTTTGTTGTGTTGTATTGTCCTTTTCAAGTAGTTCCAGGAATATTTTTATTTCTTTTTTAATTTTTCCTTTCACCCATTCATCATTCAGGAGTGTGTTGTTTAATCTCCATGTGTTCATTTAGTTACTAGGGTTTCATCTGGTGTTGATTTTAAGCTTTGTTGCATGGTGTTCTGATAGAATGCATGGAATTATTTCATTCTTTTTGTATTTGTTTAGGTTTGTTTTGTGCCCCAGTATACGGTCGATTTTGGAGAAAGTTCCATGGGGTGCTGAGTAGAAAGTATGTCCTTTGGTGTTTGGGTGGAATACTAGGTAGATATCTGTTAAGTCCATTTGATATATGGTTTTGTTTAATTCAGATGTCTCTCTGTTAATTCTCTGTCCTGTTGGCCTATCTAATGGAGACAATGGGGTATTGAAGTCCCCCACTATTAATGAGTTGGGATTGATCTAGGTTTTAAAGTCCTGTAGCACTGATTTTATGTAGTTGTGTGCACAAGAGTTTGCTGAATATACTTTCATGATTGTAATATCTTCTTGGTCTATTGTTCCTTTGATCAGAATGAAGTGATCCTCTTTATCTCTTCTGATTAGTTTTGGTTTAATGTCTATTTTATCAGATATTAGAATTGCAATGCCTGCTTTTTTCTTAGTACCCTTTGCTTGGTATAGTTTTTCCATCCTTTCATTTTAAGGTAGTGCCTGTCCTTGAAAGCGAGATGAGTTTCTTGCATACAATAAAATGATGGGCTTTATTTATTAATTCATTCAACCAGTCTGTTTGACTGGGGGGTTCAGTCATTGATATTTAAAGTTATTAATGAAAGATGTGTATTGGATCCTGTCATTTTTATTTCTGTTTACATTCTTGATATAGCTGTACTTTTCCACAGTTATGCCTGCATTGAATTTCTTTGTAACCCCCTGGGTATAGTTGTTCCTTTCTTCAGCTGTTTTTATTGCTTCAAGAACTTTCTGAAGGGCTGGTTTTGTGGACATGAGTTCTTTCAGCCTATTTATGTCATGGAAGATTTTTCTTTCCCCTTCGACTATAATAGACATTTTGTCTGAGGAAAGTAATCTGGTTTGGCACCTGTGATCATTTTGAACTGGGAATACTTTTGTCTAGGCTCTTCTGACTTTCATAGTTTGCACAGAGAAGTCAGCTGTAATTCTGATAGGTTTTCTTTTATATATGACTTGTTTTTCTTTTTCAGCTTTCAGTATTTTCTCTTTGTTCTGTACTTTAGTGTTTTTACTATGATGTGCCATGGAGAGTTTCTTTTCTGGTCCTGTTTATTTGGTGTTCGATATGCCTCTTTTATTTGTATGGGTATGTCTTTCTTTAATTTTTGGAAATTTTATTCTATAGTCCTGTTGAAGATCTGGTCCGTACTCTTATCTTGAGATTCTTCTCCTTCTTCTATGCCTTTGATTCGTAAGTTTGGTCTTTTTATGATGTCACACAATTCCTGCATATTCCATTCTTGTGCTTTCTTAAATTTTTCGTAATCTTTGCTTGAGTGGTCTAATTCATTTACTTTATCTTCAGTCTTGATACTCTGTTTTCCATTTCATTAATCCTATTGGTGATGCTTTCTCCTGTTGTTTCTAATTGGCTTATTGAGTATTACACTTCCTTCTTCATTTCAGCCTGAGTATTCTTCCATATTTTTAGCTCTTTTCTGAATTCATTCAGAAGTTTATCCCTATCTTCCTTCAGTTATTTGATTTATTTGTTTATATGTTTTTTAAATTCACTGAATTCATCATGTTTATAATTTTTCTTTTGAGTTCCATGTCCTGTGTTGTCTCTAGGGGATTCTCATTGTATTCCTCTAGCAGACTGTTGGTACTTGGTGGGGATATATTAATTTGGTTTTTCATGTTACTATTTTTTCTCTGTGACTTTGACATGTGAATTTCTTTCGTAGTTTCTAATTCTTGTGTGAGACTCAAGCCTTCTTTTGTTGAGTTTAGATCTGCTACTTTTTATAAACTGTATATGCCTTTGTGGTTTACTTGTTGGGCATGAAAAGCTGGTTGGTCTAGGCTTCACATTCTCTCTTTTGATTTTATATTGGAGTCGCCACATTGCTTTTGTCTTCAGGAGTTCCCATAGAGGGCCAAGTCAGATGAGGATTAGATAGTCTCAGGCTTTCTCCTAAGGTCTGGTTCCCTCCAGAAATGATAATGACTTTAGGAATTTGGAAGCTGGGCTGGCCTGGGGGCAGTTCCCAGGAAAGATGCTGGTTCCAGGAAGCTGGTGGTTGTGCCACGCAGTATTGTTAAGGGAGGTGGGGGAAGGATCAGGCTCAGAGGGCTCCTGGGGACTTCAGGGTGGGATTGGGTTGGTCTGGATGCAAAGGATCAGGAAGCAGTGGCGATTCTGGGCCAAATGGTCAGTGCTGTGGTCTGGGGTGCCAAGACAAGAAATGGGCCAGTACCAGGAGAAGATATAGGGTGGGGGACCTGGGAGGATGAATTTAGCTGGGGGAGTGAAGGTGCTGTGGGTGCCACTGGTTTCTACTTTTCAAGTTCCACTTTGTATCGCTCACAGTCCTTACATTTATTTGAAAGAACTTAAATTTGTTTTCTCTCAGACAAGTCTATAAAGAACTCTCTTCCAATCCAGTCAAAAGCATATTGTCCTTAAGCTTGAAAAGTATCACTCATATATATGCAAGGTTTACTTCAAAATAGGATTAGGAATTTTTTTGTGTGTCCAAAATGGGATCCTACATGAATCATATTGCTTGAAACATTACTGCGTTTCAGTAACCACTTAGTGAATAAATGTTTTGTCTAAAATGAATGAAAGAATAATATTTTTCTGAGTCTATTTCTTCATTATTGGGATTGAAGACAATAGAAATTTAAAATAAAATATCACTTTAATTTTATCATAGTAAAACATGGCCAATACTGTGGAATTGTTCATTTAAATGTTGTTGAGGAATGCATATACAGGAGCAAGTTGTATCAACAAGTAAAATGAAACTCATTTTCTGGCCTTCTGGAGACAAGGCAGACATAGACCCTCCTTTTGAATGTAATCTGGGTCTTGAGTACCAGAAAATTCAGAAGATTGTTTCAGGTTCAGTGCAGATTTTAGTGGTCATCTCCTTAAGTTTGAGACTGTAGCTGCAATTCATTGATTATTCAGAAAACTATTTAAATTTTCTCATTAATTTATTTTTATTTTATGAATTTGAGTGTTTTGCCTGCATGTAGGTAAATGCATCTGTGCCATGCAGTGTTCAAAGAGGTCAGAAAGGGAATCCAATCCCCTGCAATTGGAGTTATGGATGGTTATTAGCTGTTATTTAAGTGCTTGAATCTGACAGACCAGGGTCCTCTGTATGAGCAGCCAGTGTTCTTAACCACTGATCCATTTCTCTGGCCTCTCAGAACATATTTAAGGGGAAAGTGAAGAACATTGATTCATTACTTGTAGAAGTTTCTGTTTAGGACCATGCCCCTGCCTTGGCTGACTTGTGTTCTGTGTGGAATCTTGTCTCCTCTGCCATTGCTTTTGCTATCCTGTGCTGTCTTTATCATTTGCCTCTTTCTGCATTGAGGAAGAGAGTAATTTGTGCTCTTGCCATTTAGTTCTTGAAGTGAGTACTTGTGCGAGAGAGTAACAGATTTCATTCATATTCTAGTCAGATTTCCTTCCAGCTCTATCAGTGCTCAGTTGTTTCCTGTACTTACATTTTTCCTGGCAGATTCCTCCCTCTGGATTATCTGTATTTGGAAAATACTGGATGGGATTTATCACTGGAGGCAAGGGATAATGCTAGTAGATATTTTCATGTCTTTGCTTGAGCTTAATAGCCAGTGCATAGTGACCACTAATCATCTGACTTTGAATGAATCAGTGTGTCACCAATCATAATGTTCATTTGTCATTTACATGGTGGACTATGGGTTGAAGAGATAGTAGAGAAATTTGTACTTGATAGAATTAAAGTTGATACACTGTGCTAGCTGAAATTCATTTTATTTTGGTGATGTGTTATTTGACTAAAACGCTAAACAGAAATTTGTATATACTAGAAGCATATAAAATTAGAACTGAATATGCATATACTTAATTATCAGGAAAATATAAAGATGTGATGTCACCATCTCAAGGGAGTGGCTGTGAGAGGCAGAATCATAAGATGACACTTGATCATCCCTGGAAGTCAGTCATATTTCCCTCACAGGAAAGGCACAAATTCTGATAACTGCCTTGTATTAGTTACTTGTCTTGTTGCTGTGTCAAAGCATCATGACTAAAACAAAGTGAAGGAAGGAGAAGTTTCAGCTACACAGTTCAAGAGTGTATTCCATAGTGCCAGCAAAGTCAGCTGCAGAGCCAGAGGGAGCTGGTCATACTGCATCCAGTCAGGAAGCAGGCAGAGAGGAATGGATTCCCATGCCCAGCTAGCTCTCTACTTTTCATGCAGTGTTGAACTCCAGGCCATGAAATGGTGCTGTTCACATCCAGAGTAAGTCTTCCCACCTCAGGTAACATAATCTAGGTAAAGTCCAATGGACATGTTCAAAAACTCATCTATTAATTTATTCTAGACCCTATCACCTTGACAATAAATCAACCATCACAAACTTGCGTTCTAATTTACTTACTGTGACTGTGGTAAAACATTGACCAAAACCAACTTGGAAGGAAGTAAGGAGTTATTCACAATCTATCACTGGTGGAAGTTGGCAGGAACTCGATTTAGCAGCCTAGAGGTAGAAACTGAAGCAGAGACTCCAGAGGAATGCTGCTTGTTTACTGGCTTGTTTCCTCAGGCTGACTCAACTAGCTTTCTTATATGGCCCAGGTCCATCTTCCCAGGGATGGTACTACCCGCAGTGGGTCTACTGTGGGCCTACCCAGCCTGGTCTACACAGTGAGTTCTGGGTTCCAGGCCAGTCAGAGCTATAGGGAGGTTCTATCTAAAAGAGAGAGAGAGAGGAGAGAGAGAGAGAGAGAGAGAGAGAGAGAGAGAGAGAGAGAATATGTTAATGTCAATTGAGACTCCCTCTTCCCACCCAAGTATGTCTGTGTGTGTCAAGTTGACAAGACCTAACCAGCACAACTTGCAAGTGGATTATTTCCATAGACTTTTTTCTTTTTAGGAAAACAGTTCATTGAGTACTTTTCAAGAGGGCAGTGGACTAGGCAGTAACTAGAATGCTGCCTAACCAGGCTACTCTTGTCTATTTATACACTTGAGTGCTGGGAGTCTAGCCTATTTTTGACTCACAGAAAGAAACTTTTGATAATAATCCATGTGAACCTAGTACCTTAATATTAGTCTTATAAGACTCTAGTCAAAGAAGTTTGTTGAGCCCACTCCGATTTCTGCTGTATAGAACTTTGAAGTAATAAGTGGGTACTGTTTTAAACTAAATTGGTGTGAATTTGTTATGATATATATTAGTCTTGTAGAATGAAAATTTTAATGTGAAAACTTGCAAAATCAAGCATTTGCTGGTTGTGAATCAAATGAAATGATTTCTGTTTGGGGAATGTAAATTAATAGTTCAATGGTATCTACAACCCCCAAAACAAATGTGGACATTCCCTATGAAAAATCATACCTTCTAGATGCTTTTCTGATACAAGTCTATGTGTATACCTAGCTATAAACTACAAGAATATTTATAGCCAATTTGAAATAGCCTTATACTGGAAATAACCCATATATATTATGTATTACCAATAAAAGAAACAATTTAGTTTATTCATCTAGGGAAGGCTACATAGACACAAGAATGAACCAACATCGCTTAACACAGGTAGAGCTTACAAACACCCATTGAACAAACAAGGCATCCTGTGAACGCTATACCACAAAAAGATGTGTTCCCGCTTACAGAAAGACCAGCGACAGGCAAAAAACTTGATAACATAAGAACAGTGAGTAGTTGTGGGCTGCAGCTGACTGACGGAGAACATGGTTGTAGCCCATAGTAATACACATTCTACTAATTTTGTTCTTGATTAAGCAGGTGGATTCCTGTGAACAGTCATGGAATGCACAGGCATGACCTAGTTTTTAAAACTGTTAAGTCTTAGGAATTCTGTTTGCACCATGGGCGTAAAAAGAAGAAAGATTGGCAAAGGTCTATAGCCAGCTGGATGAGAAGATGCTATGAGAAAGGAACTAAGGATAATTTTATGACATTTAATGTTTTGGTGGAAATTCCCCCTGAATTTGACAGAAAATAGAAAAATGAAAAGGGGAACCTGAGAACATGCATTTACATTTACAGTGATCTGTTTTAACATGACAGTTTGCCGGGAGGATTCCTGCCACTCTGCAATGTCCTGTGCTGCTGTCCTTACTTCGGTGGAGCCAACAATAGAAATGAAGAAAACAGAAGAAGCTAAGTTCCCTGAGCCTTCCAAAGAGTAAGTTTTCATCTACATTTTCACAGCTTGTGGTATCATCCAGGTAACATCAAATCATCACTGCTCAGAAATTATAATGTGTGGTAAAACTGACAGTGTACGGGTGGATAGAAATTTGTTTTGCACAACTTTTTTTTTTTTTTTTTAAGACAGGATCTCCCTGCAGCCCCAGCTGGCCTGGAACTTGGTATGTAAACCAGGCTGGCCTTGAACTCACAGAGATCCACTAGCCTCTGCCTCCTGAGTACTGGTATTAAAGGTGTGGGCATTTTCTTCTGGCCCCCATGGGCATTGCATACATGTGTACCTTTACATACATGAAGGCAAAACACTCATGCAAGTAAAATTAAAATAAATGAATTAATCTTATAGTTTTATTTTGTTACTTCTTTTAGTTTTTTTTATTTTAGTAGAAGAAGCATTTTGTTACCTTTTAAAAAATTTTATTTAATAAGCACATAATTAGTAGAAGCATTTCATTATAGCAGCATCGTATAATCAATAACAGTTTCCAGGGCACAGATGCATCTCTTTCAAAATTGGCTGTAAGATTTTAGGTTCACAGTGTTGAATTAATACAGTTATACATTATTGTACTCAGTATAAACCCTAATCGCTATGTATCTGGTTATTACTAGTCATAGTCAGTTACTTTCTGAGATCCTTGGCACCTGAACATGGATATAAATTCATCAGGTACATTTCAATGTTAATATTTTTCATATCTACTAATTAACATGAAGCAAATTTTTATGCTTCTTCCTCAAATATAACTCATTTTTTAATTTATTGAATTTTTTGTGTATTCCATACAGAAAATCCCAATCTTACTCATCTTTATACCCGCATCCCAAATGGCAACCTCCCATAGCCACCCCCCCCCAATTTTTTAAGCCATGAGTAGCAAGCAGAACAAGTATACTGTGATTGTGATTGTGCATATAGTGATTTTAGGCTACTGATTCCAGAGCTGCATGAGTTTAGTGGTCTAAAATGGAATCTGTGTGTGTGTGTGTGTGTGTGTGTGTGTGTGTGTGTGTGTGTACCATCAGGTGCCAGAAGAGGGCTTTGGATCCCATGGAGCAGGAGTTATAGCTGATTAAGAGCTGCCTCACTTGGGTGATGGAATGAAACTCAGGTCACTTGAGAGAGCAGCAAGAGCTCTTAACTGCTGAGCCATGCGTCCAGCCCAAGATTCAGTTTGTATGAATTTCTTTTAAAAAATGTGTTCCTAATGAATTTTTATGCAGACAAAAATCCAGCATAAAAACTCTTTCAATTTTATGTCTTATAGGGAGTATACTGAGTTCAATATTGTATAACTGTATTAATTCAACTGTGAACCTAGAAACTTGCACCCACTTCTGAAAGAGATGTACTTTTGCTCTGGAGTGTGTTACTGAATATGTTAAAGCTGTAATGAAATGCTTCTTCTAATCATGTAGTTATTAAAAATTTTTAAAAAATCCAGCATAGAACTTGGAAAATGAACAGTACTGTAAATTTCTTACTTAGCTTAAAGTTGGTTTAGATTGATATAAGGAATTTATGTTTCCATCAAAAAATTCTTTTGGTAAACTATCACATACTACAACTCGACACCACTGAACACATTTTGCCTTGTGGTTGCCTGGTAGAAGCATAAGACTTTCTGGCGCAGTGTTTCCCTTCTTGATCTGTGTACTGGTAGCATGTGCATTTATTTTGTGAATATTTGACATGTTGCAAGTTTATGATATGTGCATACATATTTCTGAGTATATGTTTATGTTCAATGAAAAGACTTTAAAAAGTAAAACATTTGTAGTATGTATATTTTTATTCTTTAAGTAACGACACAAGCTGTCTCTGGTTAAATTCATGATAAATATATGTGGACAGAAAATATTAAAATACAGTCACTTCTGTAAAGCATTGCATGTCTGAAGGGAAAAAAACTGGTGCTGATTTCCCAGGGAGAACAGGATCACACCTGCTTTAATGTCTCTGCGAGGAGAGTTTTACTACGTGATAATATGTGATGATGTGTGACATGTGATGGTACATGGTGTATGGTGATATATGATGATGTGCAACATGTAGTGACATGCTAATGTAAGTTATGCAGTATGTGTTGATATGTGGTGATGTGTGACATGTGTGCTGTCTGCCCCTGCTGCTGGACTGCACATTCCCAAGGGCAGGGTCCTTGGCACATCTGAGACAATCCTTCTGGGTTACAATGGATTGTGTTTGTTTGCATGTTGTCTGTCTTTCTACTGGGTAATAAGCTCCTCAAACAGAATTTCCTAGGACATGGTCATGTTCAATACTCTGTGAAATCAATTAGAAAATCCCTTAATGTTACAGTCAATAATATTGAATCAAATGGAGCAATATATGTACTTGATTGCATGAAGATATTCAGTATTAATATTTCCATTAAGGGGAAAAGAAATACCGACCAATTCAGAAAGTAATGATTGTAATTCAGTTTTAATGCAATCTGAAAGTGAGAACAATTTGACCGCTCTTAATGTGGTGGAGATTTTAGGTTCTGGTAGTCTTTGTTGTTGTTGTTGTTGTTGCTGTTTAAAAGAAAGAAAAATTACATCTCATTTTTGCCCAGAGTTACATTAGAAAGCTCAAATGCATTGTCCTGCAATATGTTTATGAGTTTAAATAAGTGACCTATATAGTTGTGACATGGATCTTAAATGTTTAGATTTTTTTCAAGGATTTTGACAATGAAAGTTGAAGTATTAACCTACATGTCCTTTTTCCTTGTCTTTAGCTATTCCATAAACAGTCCTGTCTCTTACTCTGTGTCTGTGTATGTGTGTGTGTGTGTGTGTGTGTGTGTGTGGTGTGTTTGTGTGGTGTGTGTAGGTATGTGTGTATGTGTGTGCTTGTACATTTATGTGTGTATGTGTGTGTTTGCACACATCCCTTTCCTCTGTTCAATCTGAGACTCCCCTGGGGTCTTAGAATCTACTCACATTAGAATACTCTTCCCCAACAATATTATTAGTTCATGTAGATTTTATTGGTGTTGTCTTTTTTTTTTTTTTTTGAGTTAGAGACCATGGTTAAAATCTGTTTTAGTAAAACTTGTATATGAGTTTTGAACATGTATCTTTTCATGCTTTATTTTGCTGTCAGTTCCAGTAATCCCTATGCCATGAAGGTGATGTCAAGGGACACTGTGAAGGTCCTGATACTACTAATCCATATGGAACTAGTTCCAGTGCCCTGTCACAACTTCAAATGTCAGCATTGTAGATGTTCCTATGTAGAACCTTTTGAATGCAGTGAAGCTGTCGTCTAACTATATATCCTACTAGAATACATTTATTAATGACCAGATCTGTGTATGTTAAAATCATATCTCTAACCTTGATAACCACATAAACCTACAACAATTTTTCTTGAAGTCTTGACGTTTCCTTCCTTATCACACCTTCAGTCCGTTATCCATGGCTCGGTTAATGTTTGCATTATATTTTTCCTACCATTCCAACTGATCTGGAAGCCAAACTCAGCTCATGTTTTTCTAACATTAATTTTCTATTGTGATCCTAAGGAAGTCAGTCAGGTATTTTCCAACATGTATCTTCTGGGTTTAACCCATGAAGTCATCTAACAAACAGAAATTATGTATGACCTTTCTCTCATTCATAGAAATTATTTTGAAAATTAAATGTTAGGTGTAAGCAGATGGAAAAGCACAACATGAATAGGAGATAGTAGCTCAGAATTCTTGATTTCCGGTGAGAGAACACCAAAGAAAACTGACTTCAGCGAAATCAAGGGCAGTAGTGGTTACTGGATCATGCTATTAAAAGTATCAAGTAGAATTTTAGATGTCATAGGTTTTCGTGTTTAAACAGCACTCTTGGGGACCAGTTTATCTGCATCTGTTTACTTTGCTCTCTGGCCTGCAGCTCCCATTTTCTAGGACGTTTCTCAGATGGTGGCAGAGTTTCAGCAGCAGCTGAGACAGATGTTTATCTTTCCGACACATCAGCGGACAAAGCTTGTTTCTCTTAATGAAAGCATTGAGTGCTGCCTGCTCTGATTGGTTCTGTTTGACACAACCGTTCTGAAGCAACACCTGCACCCCGAAGTATTTATCAATCATTTGAGGCAGGAAGCTACAGTTAAATTGAGGGGTAAAGGTGTTTATGCATTTGGAATTTTGATAATATTGATAAATTAGGACCAAAACAAATGAGAGAAATAAGAGGAATGCGTGCTCAAAGCAGGTGATGCTTTCAGTATCCACTTTGGAAGCCAGAATTTTCGTTAAATTAAATTATAAATACTAAAACACTAAAGTACAATATTCATAACTTATTTTTCATGTATTTTAACCAACTTATTTTATGTTATTTAATGTGTACTGTTGGGAGACAGTATATCAAATTTCCCTTACCTTGTTTTGTTGGCCTTATTCACTTACCTCATAATAAACATAATGGAAAGGCAAAGATATATACTTTTTGTTAAAATATTTTATTTATTATTTTTATTTTATGTATATGAGCGTATTGCCTGCACTGTATTACCTGTGTTATGCACTGCCTACGGAGGTCAGAAGAGGGCATCAGATTCTCCTACAACTGGAGTTAAGAATGGTTGTTGGCTGCTATGTGGGTGCTGGAATTGAATCCGGGTCCTCTGCAAGAGCAGCCAGTGCTCCTAAGCACTGAACCATCTTTCCAGCTCCGAAAATATATACATTTTATAATTATTTTCACAGCAAGTATATTAACTAAGAAGTATTTTCATGTTTTTAGAGATGAAGTTCCCAGAGCTCTGCATGTTATTAGTTTTTATATTTTTATTTCCTGGAACTGAAACACATGCATAAATAATAGCTCTTAATATAATACTGAGAATTTCATTTCTGTTAGTTGAGAAGCTGGTCTTGAACACATATTATCTTTTTAAATTCTGGATGGGATTACTTCTTTAAATATTTTGTCCCCCTAACTGTGCAGTCTTGTACAAATTCATCAACCTCTGAACCTCTGAAACAGAATTATAGTCATATAATTTTAAACTTAGCAAAATTCTTGCTAAGTAGAACTAGAATAATTTTCTTTATATAAAGACTTCAGAATATGTAAGATTATATATAGCAAAAAAAGATATAAGAAAATATACTTTTGATAATATTATATCTAGGTAAAGATTTTTTTTTTTTTGGTCTTTTTGAGATAGGGTCTCCCCTGTAGCCCCAGCTGTCCTGGATTCACTGTGGAGACCAGGCTGACCTCGAACTCACAGAGATCCATCTGCCTCTGCCTCTGGAGTGCTGGGATTAAAGGCGTGCACCACCATGCCTGGCCTAGGTAAAGATTTTTAAAATGCTCTGAAATGGTAAATCACAGTATAAAGCCAGCATATACTGTCTTCCTAATACAGATATAGATTTTGGTTAAATTAAGCTTGTGCTTGCTTAATATTGCATCGTTTTCTTGATATATATCATTATAAACATATGAACACAAATTCAGAATATTGATTTTAATTATATTACCATGCTAGTAGATCATTGCAGAATTTTGCAAGCAATGAGGAATTTCATGGACAAGATATTTCTTTCTTATAAACTTTTGATTCCACTATGATGATTGATAAACATTGATTTTGAGATATTGTTATTAAATGGATACATTTATCCATTTTTACACACAACCAGGAAGAGCATGGATATGGAATGTCTGCTTGGAGTAAAATTGTAAAATGATAGGAAGAAATTACAATTTTTTAAGGTGGCAAGCTGTATTTTGTGCTTTATATTAGGAGAGAGTCAAGAGCTTTACTCTTGTCTAGGGATAATCTTAATTACAGGAAAAAAGTGTGAATTTTACTTTATTTAACAGACTAAACCTATGCATGTCAGAATACCATAGAAAGGGTAAACAAATAAACCAGGCAAGGTGGCTTATACCTGGTAGCTCAAAATTGTCAGGAGTTCAAGGCTACCCTGAGCTATATAATCAGATGCTTTCTTTAAAAAAAGAAGAAAAAATTTAAAATGTAAGAAGAGTGTATATTCTAAATAGTATACAATGTTCAAATATTCACTCATAAGCATAGAAAGAGTCAAATCTTGAAGTGAAACTTTATGGTCATCAGCTGTCATGGTACTACATACATACTCACACATGTAGTCACACTATATGTTTCAGCTCTTTTCCAGTTATCATTCCTGTGGGGAAATATTTATATATGCTTACAATTGCTCATTGAATTATTTTTTTTTGGAGACAAGTACCATGCTTTAATTTTTAAAAATAATTTATTGAGAATTTCATACATGCATAAGGTGTTTTGATCAAATCCATGCCCACTTCCTCTCCTCTAACTCCTCCCATATCTCCCCATCGCTTTTTTTTTGATAACTTCATGTACTCTTTCTTCTTTTATTGATTTATTTTTTATGGCACTTTTGGCTATTCCAACATTTCCCTCTCTGAAAAGGTAACCCTAAAATCTTTTAAGAATTAGATAAAAGATCCAAAGTGTTTTTGGCATTTTTTGGCCTTTAGAACAGTGTATGTTGCTAACAGGCCCAAGGACTTTTTGATTTTTAGCCCAGAAACTGGCAACATTTCTTTGGGGTCTTTTTACCCTAACTGCCTAGCAAATTCCTACATCCTATTCCTAGCATGCCATCCCCTGAAAGGGTTACCAAAATTGCCAATAGGGAATAGAGGGACACAGACTACTCTGGCTTCTTCCATGCTGAACAGGGGCACAGGGTGAGGTGATTGGAGTACCCCTTCAATGGGTCTATATAAAAGACTCCCAAATTGCATAACTCTTATCTCTAAGGGGAAGAGAAAGTCCTTGAATAATCAATAGGAGATGTGAAGGAGAAGTAAAGGAAAGAGTAATTAGCATTACAAATTCTAGACAGGGAACTAGAAAAAAGTCAGAACAGGGCAATTTTCAAATGTTCATTTGAGTGTCCATTGGAATTTCATGATAAGGGCTTCTGAAAACATCCCTGTGCTCATTGAATTCTTTTAGCATAGGTGATGTTAAAGAGGTTGCTGTGTTCTTGGTCTTGAGCTTCATTCTGGGGATTTGGTGTTGATAGGCAGGTGTTATACCTGGCGAAACTTAGAGGTTTCCCAAAAGACATGCATTAATCCTTTCATTTCAACAATAAATGTAACTGATATTTCCTATAAATCATTGCCTTCAGTCTCTTCCAGAGAACGAATTAAGTATCACCAGTGCACCACTAAAGGGAGGGCAGGTTTTGGAGACATTGTGGCCACTGGAATTACTGGCAGGAGCTTGCTCTGGGTTGTGTGTCTTGGAGACACTAAATGTGACAGGTGAAGCTGGCCAGCACGCAGGTAAGAATAGTGGCAGATTAAGAAGTTGCTAAACTAAGAGCACAATGCAAGTTGTAGAGGAGATATTGTTTCTAATTTTATGCATGTTAAACAGATCATATTATGGCAACACTGTTGTTAAATTAGTAATAGTTTATATTCTCATAATTTTAGTGAATATTATAAATGGCACTCTACAAATGAGTCACACATATCCACACGTAAATGCACTTGGAATAAAATTCCTTTCTATGTTAGTTATTGATTTTTCATTAGAAACACAAGTGCATACTGCTTGTGTCTTTATACAAGTTCCACTATTCTTTATTAATAGTTTTCCTTCATTTATCCTCTATCACTCAGTGCCTCTTCCATATGAGAAACACTAAATTCTCAGATACACATTAGATAGAATCAGGATACCAGAATGACTGTGCTCACTTTTTTCCTGAAGCATGCTTAAAAAAACCCTAACAACTTCTTGATTTTCCTTAATCCAAAGGTAGAAAGATTGTTAGAGGAGATAAAGGAAGAGCTTTCTGTGGAAGACTTTCCTGAATGAAAGTCTAGTGCAGAGTTTTTGGAGGAAGTTGTTGGGAGGAGTCATTTTCTAATCACAAGCCCAGTGAGGTGATTTCAAGAGGACCAGCAGTTTCTAGTGTGTTCTCTGCAGTTGTAAACACAAAGGCAAATGTTGTATCCTGGATCAGGCCCACCTGATCTAAAGCAAGGACAAGGATTGCTCAGCTGCTAAAACATCAGCTCCCTGAGTTGCAAAGCTGGCTGTGGAGGACAACACCTATGATGAACTCATAAAGGATGAGGAGAAAAGGTACATGGAGCAGAGGCTTCCCTCTACAGCATACTGGCTGGAAGGAAACCCTGAAGAGTTCACGTATGTGTCCCGTTTGCTAGTGTCTAAGCCAAGCTTCTTTAAAAGTTCTCTCACTGACTGAGCACCTCCAACCACCACTGGAACCTAAGATTGTGAGGCTGAGGAAGTTCCATCTTCCTTTCCTGGCTTTCCCTTGCTGAGTCCCTAGAATACCAGAAGCTTGGTACTTGTTTTTGTCTAATTACATGTTAATTTTTCTGTAAAACAATCATTTGGAATTTTATAAGCTTCTAGCCTCCTAACACCTGAATCTGTTCCTTTGCATCAGTGACCTTAAATACATTGGGATTCTTACCTTGAACTCTGAGTTTAAGAAGATTATGTTATGTCCTTTATCCAGCAGGCACATCCCTTCCCACACCACAAAGATTCAATAGCCCCAAGGGTTCTCATCCACCAATGGCCTTTTTCTCCAATACATGGTGCCCAGTATTTCCTGTTAAGCAACCCTTGCTCTGTACCTCCCATGGCCCAGGGGTTGTAGAGGACTGGCTGGTCACTTGTGGATAGATCTAGGAACACCTGGTCATTCACACTCAGGCTTGCCAGACAGCCTGGGTAGGGAGATTGAAGAGTGGGAGGGAAATGGAGGCAATCATTTAAGCAGTGTTGACTGATCTCCTGTGAAAGAATGGATTACCTTTGCCTCTCCATGTCATGTTCTTTTCATCACCTTAAGGAAGAAATGTTCTAATTTACTGGCTTATAAAAAACTATTAAGACTAAAAATAGTAGTTGACTGTTATCAGAAACCAGTGTTACTCAAGAACCAGCAGATTTTAACATAAAAAAATTTAAAAATACTCCCCAAAGAAGCTTGTCTGCATGATTGATTACACTGTTATTTTATCTTTCTGCGATTTATTGCTCCTTAGTGGATCATAGTGTTTGGTCTCTTGTGCTGTTGGCCTGTCAAGTCAAGAACCCTTGCTGTAACATCGTGTCTGCTTTGATAGCCTTTTTTTTTGTACACAGAACATACAAGTGCTGTTTTTCAGATGAGTTGGGACAACTTGATAAAATGACTGAAGTGTTTCAGTTCACCAGTGCAGTTCTCTTTATAGCGTAATATAAATACAAATTTATCAGCTCACTGAAAGAGATTGCATGTGCACCCTCAGTGCTGTGAAAGTAGCTTCTATTTATGTATGAAGACTTGTGGCCAGTTTTTAACTACCTCACAAACACCATCCTATAGAAAAATTCAGCTTTCAAATAAGGGGAATATTTCATTTGAAGATATTGCATAATTTAGAGGATAGAGTAAATCTAAGGACAGTATAAGAAAAGTTATATTGTCACATATTAATTTCCTATTCCCCCCTCTGAGGAACAGTGACTAGCAGACAAAAAAACCATAATATCATTTGGTTCATAGGGTTAAATAGTTTGAAGCATGCAACACAATAGAACTGAGCTCAAAGAGGAAGGCAATACAAAATAACAGGTTCAGTACCATTTGTAAAATTTGTAAGAGGAGGTATATGTGTTCCATTAAAATGTAAAATATATACTAGTTTCCTGAATTTATGATTTTATGTAATTCCTTAAATACATTTATGGAAACGTGATTATCTGCTTGTTTTTAAAGAGAGCAGTTTGTTTCTGTATATATGTACATGTCTATCTATGTGTATTTGTCTATGTGTGGGTGGGTGTGTGTATTTGCATGTATGCATGTGGAGGCCAGAAGCTAACCACAAGAATTGTTGCTCAGGAGCTCCCTTTAGATTTTATTTATTTTTTTGACATTTTCATAATACATGTATACAATATATTATGATAATATTCACCTTATCATCTCTTATCCCTTCTCACTCCTGCTAACACCCAACTAGACGCCTTTCTACTTTCCCGTCCTGTGTGTATGTGGTCTTATTTATGATTATATGTACTTATGATTATATCTTTTGGCTAGTGCTACTCTCAACCTTTGCCAGGGAAGCTTCTTTTGCAGTGGACAACAGTTAATGTAGAGACCTATAACTGTCCAGAGTGCTGAAAATAAGTGACTGCTGAGCACTTAGTCCTAAAGGGAACAGCTATATTATCCCCTCAGAGCCCAGGGAACAGTACAGAGGAGGTGGTGGAAAGGCTGTAAGAGCTAGAGGATGGGAAGGAGTGCAGTGAAATACTGTCTTCTGGATTTAACGTGATTGCTACACTCACCAGCAGAGACTGTAGAGCTAGCTCCACCTTGCTTGCAGACCACCTTAGACCTGGGCTGGCTGAGTAGGTGAGGCTAGTGGAATGGTGACCTCAGGGATCCTCTTGTCTTTGTCTTCCTAGTGCTGGGATTGAAAGCAGGTGCCACCACATCCTGCTTGTTACATGGCTGCTGGTGATCCAACTCCAGTTCTATACACTGTGGAGAGCACTTTGCCGATGGAGATACCTCTGTAACCCAAGTATTATCTTTTCACATGTGTTAAATTATGTTTTATGAGATTGAGGCCAGCCTCGTGTACATAGTGAGTTGCAGGGCAGCTGAGGCTACAGGGAGACCCTGTCTCTAAATAAAGTTAAAAAAGGAAAACTGAGGATGGGTCAAGACTCTCTTTTCCTAAACGCTATCTCTTAATGTTTGTGAAACAAACATTAATAATACAGAAATTCCAGAGTGAATAAAAGTTTAGAAACACATCTCATAAAATGCAAACTTGCCTACTTTTTGAGCTTTTATAGAGGAAATTATTATAAATACTAATGATCTCAAGTCTCTTTGGATTAAAGGTTCTCCATGTTGATGGTGCTTGTGTAGTAACTGACTACTTGGTCCCTGATAACACTTGAATAATTAACTCATGGAGTCCTTTAGGCAGGATTATAACTAGTTGCATTCACTGTTCCTCAACAGACAGCAACACAAGTGCTTTGTCAGTGCAGATATTTCCCATCTTCCTCTGTTTTTCTGTCATCTGTCAACTCTTTATAATCTTGTGCTTAGAGCATAACTTATACAGTCTATAGTTGTTTTTTGGTTCTTAGTAGAATTTAAAAATATATTGCTAAAGTAATATATTTGTGTATTCAGCAACAGTTTCACAGTTCGTATCATCTGTCATGTACTGCCTTAAGCTTACATATATTACCTCATTTAAGGCTCTCTTCCAACAATAGTATGTGCTATAATTACTCACAGGTTACAGCTCAGGAAATAATGGCATGCAGAAATTAATTAACTTGTCCAAGATGACTCTGTGTGAAAGAATAAATTGTACTTTCTTTTCAGTCATCTTAATTAATACATTTTGAGTTTGGCACAAAATATATAGACATTTCTTTTTGATATTTTCAGAGACTTTGTCAAACTAAAATATCTATGCCATTATAAGCAAATAATGCTACATATGATTAGCGTATGCAAATCTTCAGATTTATTTAGAAGGATTTAAGTAAGCATTCTTCACTGCTGATTATCATCAGTCAGTGCCTATGCATTTATTTATGCTTACATTTTTCAAATGAGCTGAGAAAGTAACTATTCTCCTTTTTAGTGCTTTGCTCTTACTTAGTGTCATTCATTTCACTAGGTGTATTTTAAGTCTCTATCATGTTAGTTTTATTATTTTTGACATTTCTCTGGAAACTAGCTTTTATTAACTTCATTCCAGTAAGACTATAATTAATGTTAGGTGTGGTGGCACATGCCTTTAATCCCAACATTCAGGAGGCAGAGGCAGGAAGATCTCAAGAGATCAAGGCCAGTCTAGTCTAAATATAGCAAGTTTTGCAGCAGGTGGGGTTACAGGGAGGCCCTGTCTCAAAAAAAAAAAAAACCCCAAAACTGAAAAAAAGGTGGGAGCTGGATGGAGAGACACCTCAGTGGTTAAGAGCACTGACTGTTCTTGCAGAGGAACTGAGTTCAGATCCCAGCACCCACATGGTAACTAACAACTGTCCCTAAGTCCAGTTCCAGGGAATTCACTGCCTTCTTCTGTTCTTCAAAGACATTTCATGACATAGGTGCACTTACATACATGTAGACAATGCACTCATACATGTAAAATAAAAGTTATAAATATCGTTCGAAAGACCAAAAATATTTTGTCATAGAATAAGCAGACACCTAAGAAACTGGAGAAATGATATATAAGATGAGGAAAATAACCAGGTTTTCTCCTCAACTTATGTATCAAACTAATATTTCACATACTTTATTAAACAGTGTAAGACAGTGCACCAAATAGAATGTCTTCAAAAGAATTCAGATTTATCATTGTGACATTCACTATTTTATAGAATTCAGCTTATTATTTTATCCATGAGATCAGAAATAATAACATGTATGGAGCTCAGTGATGATTTTCCTTAAGTTATTTTTAAAAAGTGGATCATAATATAAGGGGATTTTATAACAAGGAGGAACTGGAGGAAATTTATAGTCACTGGAAACTTCATGTGTGAATTCTGTAGGAGTGATGTAGATGGGCATAAACATTTCAGATAGGAACCAGCAATTTTCAGAATCCTCCCAATTCCGAGAACTCATTTTGAGCAAGGTCAACTGCATTTTACTATGATCACATATTTGTTTTACAAATGGTACATTTAGCTAAAGATAATTAAGGCATAACATACTTGTCTAATTATTACAAAATTGTTCAGTAATAAGATAGATTTTAATTTTTAATCTAGAAAGAATGAGGTACAAGATCTTCAGAGGGTAACATGTTCTGTATTAATTAGTTTTCATTTTTCTGTGTGTCAGCGACTCTACACTAGCTATAATCTCACTCTGGAGATGACTATATTTCCCTGTTACGGAAGACAATTCTGTCTTTTATTTTTGACTTTCATTCATACTCAAATGACTCAGTATTTTTTTCTAAAGGGTAAGTATGTAGGACTTGTGTGATTTCTGAACATTAGCATATTTTTGTAAATTGCTATTTGGAAATTTTATAAAGGAGTTTAAATAAAAGCTTTAGGCAAATAGTCAATTGTGTTTGACTGTAGTGAGTTAAATAGTATCCCTTTTCTATGCAGGAGATGAAGAAACTAAAGAAGTTGTAACAACTATTGCATATGATGCAATGGACATAAATGAAAGACACATATTGGGATCTAGGTCCCAACTCTTTCATTCTCTAAATATCCAACATTTACTAAATCATTTGACTCTGTTCTCACTTGTTTATTTGAAAGTAAAACATTAAAATGAATATTTTTAATTTCATATAATCCCTTCATCCATTTAAGTTCTATTTAAACATTTCTTTAACTTGTGTACATGCAAAACATTTGATGAAATAGCCAACTATACATAAATGTTGGTGAATGTGTACTATTTTTTATTTTAAATGCTTCTGTGATGCTGAAACAGTTCTAACAGGTTTGTATCGGTCTGAGGACCCAGTGTCTTCTGACACCCCACAGATTGGAGTATGTCATTTTCCTTTCATTACACTGTGCATTGATCTTTTATCTTTTGTTCCATTCTATCATAATTTGATTTAACTGGATAATGTATAGACTAAGTTATATGTGTAACTACTAAGAATCAAAACTAGACAAATCAAATGCACTGAATTATGTTTATATTCTTTTTCTCTCCCATGGGTATTATTTCTGTTGAATTATAAATTCCTATGGAAAAATCTCAACTACTTGATGTAATCCAGTATTAATGGAATGATGAAAAAATGCTAAAGAAGTAATCTTATTTTCTCTGTTGGCATTTAGAAATCATGTTTAAGAGAAATGTGCTGTTTAGTTAAAAATCGAAACAGGAAGTTATTGCATTATATCACACTGTACATACATGCTTTATCATTTAATTGGAATAAGAAACAAGGTGGAAAGCCTTTAAAAATGAATGCCCATTTACTTCGGAAAATAGATAACATAAGAAAAATGTAATGAGAATCAGGTTCTTGGTATTGGACAGCCAACCTCTGATTAAAATGTAATGTGCTCTCTGCATGTTTTACACCATTAATTACTGGGCAGTTTGAAATTCCCACAAAGCAAATGACCATTTAACTTAAAATTGAATATGTGACTAAGTTTTATGGCTATGAGATTTATGTACCATAAATCCTTTAGAAAGAAAAACAGAACAAGGAATGACTTATTAACTCTATTTCTGTTATTGATGACATTTTCTTCCATAACTGTAGCGCTCATGGAGCAGGAGAAAGATACTAGAAGCTACTCAGTACTTGAAATTAGCTGGAAGTAACTCTGTTCTGGTGGCTGTGGGAATACTACAGTAGCATGTCACAGTGCATTTTGTGGTAACTGTCTTCTTAACAAGGTGGATACATTCTAAATGTCCTTTTGTGACCTAGGGGCCCTGAAGAGAATTCTGTGACTGTTTCAGTATTCCCTAGGAAATGAGTTGAGGAAGTGGCCTTGTAGTCAACACTCTGCGCTGCTGGGTGGCCCTAAGGGCAGCCATGCTGCTCTGTTTTCCTTTCCAGCCTTGAGAAACCCAAAGTATATTCCATGAGTTCCATCTACTTTGTGCTAGAAGGGGCAGAGTTCTGTTCCCTGCATTACCAATGTTGACTCAGTGAAAGTTTGCCAAGGGTAGAAAAATTGCACAAGCTTTGAGGGCAGAGAGAGTTCTCTCTCTTTCTCTCCAATCAATAATCTTTTGATTTATAAATAATAAATCAACATTAAAAACTAGACACATAACACTTAGAATATAACATTCATTAGGGAGATATTTATGTTTTTCTTCTTTTCTTAATTCATGCATCTGTGTTTTATGCTACCAGGAAGAATGCCAGTCACAATACTGCATTACTTTTAGATCATTCAAATGATCGTGATGTAACTCATTATTTTAATTTAAAAATCAGATTACCTGGTCTTGTTATACAGATATCAAGCACTGGTCTTTCATCCTGTTCCAAAAATTTCATTAAGCATTTAGTTACATGATGATATTAGAATTATATATTCCAATTACTTATGAAGTATATAAGCATGTATTGGCATTATATATATATGATGGTATTTAAATTCTACAAATATCATGCATTGTGTTGCAAAGTAGTATTTCTACTCATAAAGACAACAAAATTACTACTTCATAGTAATAACATTTTCCAACTATATTAAAGCCACCAAATAAGATAAATAAGTAACCTGAAAGCAGAGATGTTAAATGTAAAAATACTATTTTTAAACTATCTTATTTGAGAAAACTATGAAAAATTTAATTCCTTATGTGAAAACAGGTGACCATATATGATAAGTATTTTTAGATAAAGTTTGACAGGATTTCATTATCTTTAAAATAAAAGCTCTTAGAGACATCAAAAGAAGAGCCAGAGGCGATGGAAGACACAGGGAATCAGTGTCTTCCAGACAGCTGGGCAGTTACTTATATGAACTCACAGCAGTTGTGACAACATGGATAAGATTTATGTAAGCTCAAGGTAGACAGATTTCCAACATATAAGTGTGGATATGGGTAAAAATCCCCAACCCTACCTGAGAAAGTACTGGAAACCAATGGCTTCTGGGATAGCGGGAGTCAGTTTTCTTTAAGGATGTGACTCTGAGTAGGTTGACCAGGCTCTAGGGGATGGACCCATCTAAAGAGTATTTGAGGTTACAAACTAGATTCAATAGACCTTTAAAAAAATAGTTATAGTACATGAAATCAGTCAGGGGTTAGTAAGGTATGGATAGAGATAGGGGAGTGGGTCTGAATATGACCAAAATGCATTGTATGAAATTCTCAAAAAATCTATTAGAAATAAAACCTGATAGAAATCCTACATGAAAATACATGAAGGCTTGTACAGTTCTCTGCACAGCACACATAACTGCACAGAATGGTTTTTTAAAAAAGCTTGAGGGGCTTGAGAGATTACTCAGAGTTAAGAGCACTGGCTGCTCTTGAAGAGTACCTGGGTTTGGTTCCCAGCACCCACATAGCACTTAACAACTGTCTGTAATTCAGACAGAGAGGGAGATCTGACCCTCTCTTTCGACCTCCATGGGCTTTGTACACCATGGGTGCAGTTACATACATGCAAGCAATAATACTCATACACATAAAATTAAAATAATAAATGAGATATTTTAAAAAGCAAATTTGAATAGGTGTTTGTACACCTATGTACATAGCCAAATGCAATAATCAGAATGGAGAGACTAGCCAAGTGTCCATGGAAGGATGCATGGAGAAACACAACAGTGGCGTGTGCAGTGAATGAATGTAGCATGGAAGGATACTTGGAGAAGCACAATAGTCGCATGTACAGTGAATGCATGTAGCAGCAGCAGCGGCAACAGCAACAGAGTAGATGAACTTGGCAGTGAGAGTAAGGCAAGCAGGCAAAGTACAGCTTCCTTCATACTTCCTCATTCCTGGGACTGCCTCCAGGGGTCCCCTACTTTTAGTGTAGGTTATCTGACTTCAAATAATCTCACCAAGAAAATTCCTCACATAAATCCCTAGCAAGTTGCCTTTTAGTGGATTCAGGATCCATTCAAGCTGACGACCACAATTAACCATCACAGTGGTAATGTTTGCACAACAGTATGGGTGGACATAATGCCTTAGAACTTCATATTTAAAAATAGCTAACTTCTAACTTTTATGTTATACAGACTTGCTGAATGGGGATTCATCCTGTAGTTGAGGATAATCTTGAACTCTTGATCCTCCTACCTGTATTTTATTTTCCAAGTGTGTTAATAGTCTTTAACATCTCTTTTACTTTTACTTTTTTAACGATCTTTTACTTTTCTAATACAAACCTTCTTTTACTCAAGCCTGGAATTCATTTTTCTTCTTCTGTTGAATTTTCAACTCATAACGCTACACTGGCTAGTGTTAATTTATGTCCCATTCTAAATAACTTTTAAAACTACGAGGTTGGGTTTTGTGCTCTATATTTTGTAGTTTCCCACTATGTATTTTACCACATAAACAGAGAACCCAATCAGCCATGGTGTATGTTCATATTCAGCCAGTCCTTTCAGAATAAAAGTCCTAGGCTCTAATACCAGGGACTGTTCTCAGTACACTAGTCCTCTCTTTCCCCCACAAATCTCAGACAGTTGCCAGATATTCTTTTCTTCTTAGTGAGAGCTTCCTCCAAGTATTCTTTTCTAACCCAACCTTTGACAATTGTGAACTGTTTTGGCTTCCTCTGTAAAGACCCTTGACATTGAATCCTTACATCTCAGCAAAGCCCTGGCCTGGGTTGCTGTCTGCAAACTTTTCTCCTCACTCTTCCTTCTGTTGGACTTCCCTGCACTTTTCCCCCTGTCACCTCAAGGTGTGCCTCACACCTACTCCACGTTTGGGCCTTGAAAGTGTCTGCAGCTGCAGTCTTCATCTCTTACAATAGCTCCCTTCTGCTTTGGAAACAATGCTTGTCACAAGTGATGAATCACATTTGGTCTAAGGCTTTGCTGGTTATATTTATACAGAAACCTTATTGCTGTATGTTATGTTTTTATCTTCATGTGGGTCTGTGAGTTGTAGACAACTAGAAAGAATGCGAATTCAGCCAAGGGATTCTGGAAATATTTTCAGTGTATTTTCAAGTACAATACTACACTTTAAGAAACAAATTAACACTCAGTAAAGATCCCAGTGGAACCTCTGCTTACTGGACTTATGTTGGATGTTAAATGACAGATTCTTATCCTTTAAGATATTTTATGAGGCCATTCTGTTATACTAATCAGTACAACCATACTTTCTGTTTATTTTCTTGAAAAGAGCACAGTAGCCTTTTATCTTTAGTCTTCTGAGACTTTCTTTAGGTGTTCTCCTCACTATAAAAGCTTCTTTAAGTAGGTCACAAATGCCCTTCCATTGGAATTTTGAAGGCTGATGATCATTTTCTCTCTTTACAAAACAATATTCTTCTTCCTATACACTTGTGTTTTTTTGTACTTATTAAAAGATATTTTAATTTGAGAAAGGCAAGGCCTGTTGTGTTTATTCACTAATCCATCTGAAGAACTTAGAATATTGTCAGATTCAAATAATTGTTCATTAACATGTAGGGGATAGTAGATGGAGGGGATGAATATTTAATCTCAT
Organism: Nannospalax galili; assembly: GCF_000622305.1. Lineage (NCBI taxonomy): Eukaryota > Metazoa > Chordata > Mammalia > Rodentia > Spalacidae > Nannospalax > Nannospalax galili. Next base: position 6,583,326 of record NW_008348089.1, on the reverse strand, counting down.
GTTTTATTAATGACAGTAGAGATATGAGCCCAGGATCAAGGAATTGGTCTCATAAGGAATGATGTGTGCAGCCTGTAGTGTTCAGAAAAGTGCACCACATAGGAAAAACACGGACATGTTTGGTGTCTGTGGATTTCTGTTCCTAAGTTACCATCTTGATGGCCATTTAAGATGAGTGAGAGGACTCAAAATCATTTAAGTTCTTTCTAGTCCAAGACTTTTAAATAGGGGGAGTCTCATGAAACACCATGAAAATGGTTATCTTATATTTTTTAGTACGTGAGTTGAAGCTGTAACTTTTGGGCAGGCATAATATTTCAAACAGTATAGAGGGTTATCTTTTAATACATAAAATATTTTTTAAAAATATGCTAGGATTTTGTTCATTTTACCGAAAGCCTTTTCAGATCATCAACTAGTGTAAAATCATTTTTTTTACACACCTTGCTTTGAGGAAGATGGGGATAGGATGAAGGAGAGCGTTTGATGGCGGATCAATTTTATAAGCAGCTACTAGAGAATCTTTTATTGTACTGTAGATTTTTCTTCTCTACACAGAATCATAAATATAGCTACTTACATAACAAATACAAGGATAATGAGAATGTCATCTATTTTATTGTGTTCTGGGATTCATAATGATATGGGTAGATAATTTTCTGAATTCATGGTTAAGTTTTCTCTGATAACACAAGTCATTGTTCAACTTTCGTTTCTTTCAAGTAGCCTACTGTCTTGATTCATGTTTTTGTATATTATACATCTTCCATAACACCCACACACTAGAGAAAGACAGTGATACATCTACATGGAGATATAGAATGCAACTTCAAGAATTAAGCAATAATTTTTGTATTTTGTGTCTCAGTCTTATCTTACTTAAGTCCTCAAAGAGAGCTAATATGACCCCTGGAGATTCTCCCTCTGTACAGTGAACTGAAGAAAGATACATGACAGTGGCCAGGTGCTCAGTCTTGAAAGGGAGCATTCTTCTAAAAGCATGCAAGAAGAGCTTGTTAAGGGATTGATTTCCACTTCTAAATTGTTGTTCTAATCTGATGACCTTACAAAGCCGAGAAGATTTTACAATCTCCCAGAATCTTGGAGACTGATACATTTGGAAATTATGTCCAATTTGTTGTTTGGAAGGAATTTAAAAATATTGTCTGCAAAGTGTCAGTATATATTTGGTACTAAGTAAGTATTAGCTAGATATTTTTATTAAGGATTTTTTTTTTCTTTTTCAAATACCAGTTAAAACTCTGCAGTTATATCCAAGCCCTCTAGATTACTGCCCATGTCATTGATCCCAGTCTGAGTTAGGCAGACGTTTGTTCAAGATAATTATCTTGCTCAGCTCTTGAACAGCTTCCTGGATGCTTAGAATCCTTGCCTTAATCACAGACTGGGTTTCTCTTTGCCTGGACATTTGCTGTAGAGAATCTCTTCTCCAGCATTTGTTTTTCGTTCAGAGGCTCTCATAATTTACTCTTCCTGATTTGAACCTTCTCTCAATGTTCTTCTGCTTCTGGACTAACTGACTGCTAAAGTGGCTTGAGGTTCTATTTTGTCACAACGTGGTCCAGTTTTCCTTGAGGTATTTTTCTGTGGAAACACTAATGTTAAATGTTGTATGAGCTCCTCCCCTCCAATTTAGATGTTGAGTTCTGTGTTGGGAAAGTCCCTTAAGGTTTTTGTCTTTTGTCACCTTGTATTGTGATAGTTAATCTCTTAAACTTATCTGAGGTGGTAGTCATTGGAGAATGGAACTTTAAACATTGAAGCATTTACTATTATTATGAATTTGCTGCATATTGTTTCCAATTCTGAGTTTTCTAAGACTTGTTCCTTCTGTATACTTTAGACATCTGATACATAGTTACTGCTGACTGCAGTGACACGATCATCCATATGGGCAACTGAGTGACTGATGGAAAAAGGTGATGATGTATTTCATGTCAGCAAATTTATGTTATTTCCTATAACCAAATAATAAGCCCAAATGTATTATGATTACTCATGTCCAATGTAAAGAATGCTCACCAATTTTATATGTGTATTTAATGTAAATAATGGGCTAACAATTGTAATTATACAAATATATAACATAGTCATAAGATGTAATTATTTTTAGTAACAGGTATAAGGATGTGTAGGGCAGGATTATAAACTTTCAAATCTAGTTAATGAAGATCCTATATGAAAGATGCGCATTTATATAGTCTGGAGTTCTAGATTGCAAATATATATTTCTTTAACTACCAAAAGACATCAAAATGAAATTTAAAATAAAACAAGTTAACATCAATTCACAGTGTTTAGTCTTTGGTAAAGTTATTATTTCAAATAGTATCTTTTGCAAAATATTTTATTATGGCTATCTGATCCAAGTTTAGAAATAAATATAAATCTCTCAAAGAATAAATGGGACCCATTTTTTGATAAAAAGTCAACAGTATTGCTGACACATGATTTAGGTAACATAGGTCCAGAGAAATTCAAGGAAAAATAATGGATACTACTTGAAGTCACAACAATTACAGAAGTTTAATAGAATGGCCTTAGTTCCTGGTGATAATCACAGAACTATTGAAGGACAGTGTGCAAGGCATCAAAAGGCATCATTTTCAGAAAATGATCTGTGACATTTGTTATAAAGAAGAAAATAGAAAAATTTGCACTTGAAATTACTTCACTCAGTAATACTGGATTTAGGACTTAGAATTTAATAGAAATGCGTTCAGTACGGGGCAACGATCCAAGTACACAAATGAAACTGAAGGCGAAGAGACTGGTAACTATACATTTATGAAAGGCAGCATCTGTTGTATTAGAATTGATTTATTCCTGTAAATGGAGATGTAACTGATTTCTAGTTCTCTAAACTTTCATGGGAAAAAACTGGAAAGTTTATTTTTGTTTATAAAATGTTTAATTTTTAATGTATGCGTTGGCCATTTTAGTCAAACATGCTTCAATCACCATGGCTCATTCAAACAATAGTTTTCTTCAAATGTATTGAAACTAAAGAAACCCCAAAGAAAGTTCATGAAACATAAAGAACAAGAAACAATGTATATCATTAATATTTGTTATGATTCCTTATGAAAAATATCAAAATTGTAAAAATCAATATAAGGACTCTTTTAGGAGCAAAATATAGCTAATGACAATTTTGGCTGTGTTTTGGCAAAGAATCTAGTTGCATTCTGCCATTGCCCAGAAAATATGAATGAGACACAATTTAAAAATCATGGAATATGTTGTTTTGTGGGGGACATTTTCAAGACAGGATAGCATCTGGGCTGTGCAATGGTTACTGCTCTGTCCTCTTCATCAAGGTTTGCAGTGAGATGGTAGCAAGTGGATCAGATAGATGACAACTGTGCAGTGTGCCAACATGCAGCATGATGAGTGAGCTTAAAGTTCTCATGGAAGCAGCTGCATACAAAGCATCTGTAATTGTAAAAGAGACTAGTGATATTAAAGAGAGCCAGGAAAGGCAAGGCGTTACCTGTGGAGAGCTCCAGGGTGTAACTGCAGCTAGTTAAGAGACTACCTGAAAAGTCTGAGCTTTCAGGGTACCCCACTGGCAAATGGCTGCTTAGAGAAGTGTTCTTCCAGGTTTGGTCATAAAGGATAGTGAGCACTGCAGCCGTGGCACAAGAGGGACAGGTTCCATCTTGCACTCGCAGTATACCTATGTGGTACTGGTTTAATAGGTATGAAGAATTTACGAGTGAAGTTCCACAGAGACGTCTACCAAAGTCCTACAAAGTGACAAAGGCCAGGCAATATGTAGCAGGTTTGGAATACCCGACGAAGCTCCTAAGAGGACTTTGCATGGAGCTATGAAGGTGAAAAGTAAGTTAGAACGGAGACCTCTGGATACTGAGGTGATTCTACTGTAGAACATTTGCCGAGGAAAACTGCAGGCGGCAACTAGAGAAGATACTGGAGAGAGTCCACAGGCAAATAGCTGATGAGTGGGTAAGCCCAGTGGAGCTCAAATGATGCCAGGCGTGGTTTGGTATTACCTGCCGGGTTTAGTCTTGATTTGGTCTGACCTTTCCTTGCTGTGTCCTTTCTCCTTCCATTGGTAGTGCCATTGAAGCCACTTGTATTTTGGTTTTACAAGGGCTCACAGTTAAGAGTGTCTTAAGTCTCAGAAGAAACTGCACTTGGAATTCCTCTAGACTCTCCCACAATATTGACTATTGCCTTTGCTCTTGGTTACCCATCAGAACTTGTTGATGAGACCCTGTTGTGGCAAAGATGAGACCCTGTTGGCAAAGATACTACATAAATGACTCATTCAAGCTGGTGCTGATCTCGAAGCTTCGTCTTTACTGGCTAGCTTTCATAGTACTGGAAAGTGCTATGTTTGCCACCAGAAGAGGAAAGTAATCATCAGTCTTATCCAGCATTGATTGGATTTAAGGCCAACTTCACAAGATGGAACCCTTGCCGGGCATTGTATCAGTTCCAAAAACCTGATCATAGACCATAGACAAGAACCTACTATTATTCTGCTAAATGGATGTAGCATTAAACTGACTCCTAAGATACTGTGGAGTTTTCAGCTATCAAGTGGACACCTATATTTCACTCTCTTCCAAAAGTTCAATTGTGGAAGAGGAGGTAGAACTATTGAAAGACCCAAAGGTGGTGGAGGAATACCAGGAAATTGTGTTTTTCTGAAACAATAGGGCAGTTGCACATATGAACACACAGAGCTTTCCAAGAGCATGCACAAGACCTGAGAAACACAAGCCAGACAAAAGAGTCGGGAGGTGAAGAACTCCTAGCCCTAGATGAGGAACTAACTTGGCAATTGATAGCTAATGAAACAGGGAAGGTCAGTTTTCTTTAAGAATTTGACATTGGGTAGGTAGATAAGACTCCAGAGACAGGACTCCACACTGCAGAGCCTTTAGGGAGCACAAACTAGACTCCATAGTCTATAAAATAACAGATGACATGAAGTCAGTGTGGGGTGTAGTAGGGTGAGGGTATTAACTGGGAGGGGGTCTAAATATGATCAAAATCCATTTTATGAATTCTCAAAAACTCAATAAAACATTCTAAGGACCCACCAGCATGGATGGATCAAATTAGTCATTTTTAAGAACAATTAGATATTAAAACCGCAGTGTTGCTAAGTACCTGGAATCAGAGTAATGCACATGTCAATGTGATACAGGAGTCATTCCCTTCCTTCCAGAGCCTCTGTGTTCAGATTGCTATTTTGGCCTTTTAAAGACTGTAATTCAGAAAAATGCTGGTATTTAAAGGCATAGCATCCTCATTTTCTTTGTTCATGTTAGGCTCTGATTTCTTCATGTACTGGTTTAGTTTTGAATTACTGCTTTATAGTCTTATTTGGGGAATGAGACCATCTATGTTTCTGGTCTCCTTTGCTGCTTTATGATCATTACATGAGCTTCATAAACAAAAAAAACATGTTACACTGAGAAAAGATCTGTGTACCTGGCCTATATATTTTCTTTTAAATAATATTAATGACACATATACCTGGAGTAAGAACCATATCATTTCATAAACGGTAAAAAAAATCTACCAGTACAACAACAAAATAAACAAAGTAGTCACACTAACAAGCAAATAAAAATTATTTTAATCATAATTATAATACTTTGGAGGAAATGTATTATTTGACTTCAAGATCATAAAATGATTAGGGAATTAATAATTATTTCAGTCTTGACATAATATGTACCGTGTCAGGGCTTGAAAAATAGATGAAGTGAAATAAAATTTTGAGTAATATCTAACAAGAAATAAAATTATTTCAGAAGCACGTTGTGGAAAATGCCAAAGAATATATTAACAAAGTATAGTGAAGTGTTTCAGGTTTTTCTTTTTTTTCCCCCAATGGTAAAAAATATCTTTTTCTTCTAAAAATTAATACAGAATAAAAAAAAGTTAAATGTTGAAGATAAATTTACTCCTTTGACCTGTCACAGCTGTCACTATAAGTTCACTCAATTTTATTTTTCATAATAAATATATTTGACATTTATACTAATTTCAGTAGAAAAAGATAAAAGATTTCATGGTAATGGAATGCTGGCACACTAGTTCGGTATTACACATTTAAATTTCTAGTCTTTAACATGATAGAAACATCTTAGATCCTAGTAATTAATGGTATTAATGTCTGTTCATGTGAAATGAGACTATTAATCCAGGGGTCATAAACATTGTCATATTTAGAGGATTACATTTTAGCAAGTGAATTGTGTCCTTTGACTTACGAATAATTGCCTCTCCTTTGAGCTGCACTATTTCCTTTTGCTCTGGCTTCCTCTGCAGACACAGGCTAATTCATTCTGTGACCATCAAACAGCGTCAATGCAAAGCTGCCACTGTAATATGACTTTGTAAGGTGCACAATTTCAGAATTATAAAACTTATTTCTACCTAGGATGTTTCTAAGCTACGGTGTGTTGCTTGTGTCAGCATCCATCCAAATATATTTGCCAAAAATGGCCTAATGGAGGGAGGAAACACAGTTAATACTTTATTTTTCTAGATTATACGTTTGGCCCTAAGTTTGGGACACTTAATCTCTTGTCAGGATCGCATAGGTGTAGTTGAACAAGATAATGTTGTGTAAATTTAGTGTAACTTAATTTTACAAAACACTGTAGTAATAATTTCAGTAAATATCAGAAATGCCAACTGAAACTAATGAAAACTGAGTTATGTTTTTATCATAACTGATCTTGGGAGTTTGTTTGAACAATCTCAGGGGCATAAATCTATCATCTGTGCAAAGTAGAATACCTTACATCATATAAGTTTTTAGGCAAAATAAAGTATTTTAAACACTGCGGTTTAATAATTTTAGTTTCTTAAAGTCCGTGTTTTCTGTATAGTAGAACATTTTGCATATAAATGGAGCTAAACAAATAGTCTGTTGAAATTATTTGAAAGATCCTAAAATACATACAATAATTCTTAACAAATTATTTTAATTCTTTAAAATATTTTATTTATTATTTAATTTTTTATGTGTATAAGTGTATTGTCTGCATGTAGGGAGATGCACCTGTGTCATACAATGCCTGAAGTGGTCAGAAGATGGCATCAGATCACCTGGAATTGGAGTTATGGATGCTTGTTAGCTGCCTGTGGGTGCTGGGAATCGAACCTGCGTCCTCTGCAAGAGCAGTCAGTGCTCTTAACTTCTGAGCCATCTCTCTCCAGTTCCCCAGTTTAATTCTTAGACATTAAAATGTGATATAGGGGCTAGAGAGATGGCTCAGTGATTGAGAGCACTGACTGCTCTTGCAGAGGACACGGGTTCGCTTCCCAGCATCCACATGGTGGCTAAGAACTGTCCTTAACTCCAGTTCCAGGGCAATCCGACACCCTCTTCTGACCTCCACGGCATTGCATGACATGGGTGCACTCACATACATACAGGTAATATACTCATACACATAAAATTAAAAAATAATTGATAAAAACCATATATAAAATGTGACAATAGAAATGAAACAATAAAACAGCATTCATTCCCTCAATTTTTCTTTGGAAGATGATTTTCTGATTAAAATGTAATTATTTATAGAAAACAAAACCCACATGTAATTTTCCAAATTTAATATTAGCTTTTTGTTTAGTGACCTTCCATTCTTTATGTAGACTAATATTTTAAGCATGAAGCCTAACACAGGTTACCTTTGCACATGAAATTTTGCTTCTGTTCAACATTACAGAGTATATATTTGAATGTCTTCGAATATGATGTTAGAACTCTTTTATATATGACTGTTAATTGTGTAGATTCTGATATAAAAGAAAAATCCTCATAGTGTCTGTGAAATTGAATTTCTCTCAATATTCCAGTCTTAAAAATTGTATCAATTCTCAATTAATATTTACTAAAAGTAAACAGTAACCGCCCTATTTTACTATGAAAGGACTTTTAATTCTTAACATCATATTTAAGTAACTACTGCAATTGTATTGCCACTTTTCTTTAAGGAAGTCTCAGCTATCTGATACACATTCCTCAGAAAACCAGTGGTCTCTGATGATTGGTAGAAATGTGAGGATTCTTTTCAGAACTGGAACTGATTCCATGATTTTAGCTGTATCTTATTTTCATCTGAGTTAAGTTTGCCATTGTGGCACAGGCAGTCTATAATATTTCCTGGAATTCTGCAGACAGATTTGTAGTCTGTAATGAGCCTTGCCTGATTTGAACCGGTTCCTTTTTTTACACATGATTGTTTGAATTTTCTTGTTTCTAAGATTAAAAAAAATTGTGTATATAAGTGTATCTGAGTATAGATTTGTGTATATGCATGCAGTGCTCATGGAGGACAAAAGAAGGCATTGAACTATCTTTAGCTGGAGGTTCAGTGATTGCGAGTTGCCTGACGTGGATGCTGGGAAGCAAACTTGGGTCCTCAGCAAGAGCAGTAAGTGCTCTTAACCTCTGAGTCATCTCTCTAGCCTCTTGCTATTTGAGTTTTCTGTCCTAATTCTGTTTCAATTTCTATATTAAAATGCTCTTTGGCCACTATTACTATACTTTTTTTCTCTTTTTCAGACAGGGTCTCCCTGTAGCCCCAGATGACCCAGAACTACTTAGACCATGCTGGCCTTGAACTCACAGAGGTCTGCCTGCCTCTGCTTCCTGAGTGCTGGGACTAAAGGTGTGCACCATTAGGCCTGGCTCCACTGTTGCTAGAATTTATCTGGCTTGCTTTGATCATTTTCTTAGAAAAATTTTAATATTTTATTTATTATTTTTATTTTATGTGTATGTGTATTGCCTGCATGTATGTGAGTGCAGCTGTGTCGTGTAATGCCACCGAGGTCAGAAGAGCGGGGGCTTCAGTTTCCCCTGGAACTGGAGTTAGGATGATTCTCAGCCACCATGTGGGTGCTGGGAACTGAACCCAGGTCCTCTGCAAGAGCAGTCAGTGCTCTTAACCGCTGAGCCATCTCTCCAGCCCCCTTAGACAATTTTTAATTTAAGTGAATGAATGAAGCTGATGGTGAATTTTAACAGTTCATATGTATATATTTTTATTTAAGTATATATTGGTATGTTTAGATATATAATATATATTAGTGTGTAATAATATCAATATATGTATAGAAAGATACAAGACAGAATTATGAATATATATTTATATACATATACAATTTATATAGACATGATGTTAGCAATACAAGATGCATTATGTAATTTTTAAGATTTAGGGCTTTTGAACTACACTGCAGGTATATATATATAGAATGAATGATAACTTAGAGATGATAATGAATACTTGCTAAATGACACTTTTGTGTCAGACACATGGCAAATACTTTTTAATCATCATGATTATATTACAAAGGAGAACTGATACTGTCTTCCTCATCATGAGATGTGAGTTCCAGTCCTCATGTTTATTTTTTTAATTCATTTTTAATCTTTTTTGACATTTTCATGCATTAGTGCTATATTAACATAATTTCTTCTCCTCACTTCCAATCTTTCAACTCCTACCACATTCTCCCACTTACTTGCATTATCCCCACCTCTCCTTTTAATTATTACTGTATATAAGCATACTTTAGTGGTGCTAATATGTGTGTGTGATTGGATAACTTATCTAAAATGCAATCTTGAAACCTGAGGCTCTTGAATATCATGGAAGAGGAAACAGAAAGTTCATAAGAGCCAGAGGACCAGGATCCCTCAGGTTTCTTACTTTCTCTGAACCCTAGTTGTTTCAAATTGATGATGAAGACTTGTGTGCAAATGTTAGAACTTTAAAACAGAACTTCCTTGTTTAAATGCACTTCGCTTCTCTTTTATAACACTTTGAGCTCACTTCCTTATTTCTTTATGAACACAACAATGGTTTATTCAAATTCTACATTTTTAATTTTTTATCAAATTTGTGTGTATTTCATACAGAAAATCATCTTTATAACTTTCCCCTTTGGCACCCTCTCATAGCAAACCCCTCCCCCCCCACTGGAGTTCATACATTCTGTCATTTGTGTTAAGGCCTGTTATGTAAAGTTAGTGTCCCCAGATGTCTTTCGGTGCAAGTTCATCCACTGGAATCTAGTCAGCCTATCTAGTGTCTCTCCCTTTAAGAAGATCAGCTCTTCCTAACCCAGCAGTAATCAGCTGCCAATACTTCTTAGGCTAAGATTGGGTCCTGTTATTTATTTCCATAGTTCTATGCTGGGTTTTGTTTGCTTAAATTTTCATGGGTCTTGGGTATGCTGACACCACTGTTGTAGGCTCATGTGAGAAGAGTCCTGGGAGCCTGTAGCACTATTTCTGTATGGTCATGCACCTCCTCTCTGGCTCTTACAATCTTTATATCCCCTCTTCGACAATGGTCCCTGAGCCCTGAGTGGGTGAGTTCTAATATAGGAGTCCTGTCTGAGGACCCATACTCTTATTTTCTTATTCTCTGCATTTTGGCCATTTGTGACCTTCTGTGTTCCTGGCCCTCTGTTGCAGGAGGGAGCTTCATTGGTGAGAATTGAAAGATGCATTAGTGTTCTCTTCATCCCTTGTTCTATGTTCTGGGAGCCTTAGGTGTAGAGGTTGCATCCTAGATGTGCCACTTAGTCTTGGGCAATTCACAGACAATCTCTCTGTGTGATCAGTGGTGGAACTCTGTAATTATCTCTGTCTCTTGGAAAAGAAGCTTCTTTGTTGGGTGGTGACTGGGATACTTGTTTATACATATAAAGATCCATATTTTGCACATAGTAAGAAATTACATTTGTGTAGGTATGTGACAGCCTTGGAGTTTTCTCTAAGATCTATGATATTTGTGTCTTGTGTGTTATAATATGCTTTGAGTTAGAGTAAGAATATAATAATCAAAACTCCAATCTTCCCAGTCTCATGAGTCTATGCTTTATCTATATGTGGAAAGAGATTGAAGTTACATACAGATGAAGTCATTGGAAAACTGTTTTTCAGCATAGGCTTGTGGTTCTGTGTCCTTACAGTTAGTGAAAAGTGGAATTTAGAAATGTGTTTTGCTCATATTATAAATAAAATTTTAGTGAAACTACCTAAGAAAAATGAAAAAATACTGGTATTTTCTTATTTAACTTTTGAAGCTTTATTAAGTGCCATTGTTCTTGACATCAATTCACAGACTTTTAGTCATGTAAATGAAAATTTCTAAGTATTCAAATGTAAACTTTGAAAAGTAGCAAGCACAACTAATTAAATTCTGTTAAATTAATAACTGATTGCATTCTGCATTGTGCTTCACTGAAGTTGCTTTCCACTTTGGACATTAGGTATTCTCATCTAGCCTATGTAGCAACACTGATCCAGCTGTCTTCCTGACAGGTGGAGGGGCAGGGTGGCTAGGCACACACTCCTCAAAGTCCTCATCTCTTCAGCAAAATGTTTAAATAGTTATTCCATGATTTTGTTACCTATCCTTTTTACGAATTTTGACATTTAACAAGGAAAATTGAAGAATTAAATGAAGCATAAAGGAATGTGGATTTGTATATTGAAATAAAATCTAAGCATGAACGAACTCACTAGTTTTGTTTTTTACATTGATTGCTATTTGCTAAAACAGCAGCAATTATCTCTTTTCGTATCCCAGAGCAATAAAAGCATAATGGCTCAGAAAAAAGCTGAAAAGAAGACATACTGGAAGTTTGGGCATTATTCCTTACCATCCTTCCTTCATCCCTTAAAAACACAAGCAAGAATAAAGGTCATAAGAAAGAGTGGAAAATATTAAGATAGTGGACTTTATATTGTCTAAAAATCACTTGACAAAAAAACTGCATCGATCTAATTTCAAACTGTGATAATCTCAGTGGTTTCTTGCTTTTTATTTTCACAAGGAGAAGTGCTGTGTATTTCTCTTTGGAGCAAACAAATAGAAACAGGTTGATTTAATACAGAGATAGTAATGCACACAGAGGTCTTTATGTGATAGACAAAAAGACAAAATTCAGAATGCACTCTATTTTTTATGTTTTAAGATGGTCAATTTAAATTATACAGCAATTATTTATATGGAATATTGGCGAGGAGGTGACGAAAATCAAAGTATGGTTGTTTCCATCTGCTAGTTTCTTGTCAGGGCGTCTCACTATGCAAATCTGGAACTGATGTAAAAAAACTGATTTCAGTCATTACCTGCAGTTATCGTTAGTTGTGCCAGCTTTGGTTTGTAGATAAAATCCACTTTGAAAAAAATATCTCTCCTTTCTCTCAAATATTTGAGAACTTCTAGAGTTGTTCAGTTTTATTGAACAGCCAATAAAATTACAATACAATTTTATTCTGCGTAGATTTAAGCTAAAATTCTTAGCATGATCAAAGCAAAAACAGTAAGAATAAATAACCGGGTAACATTAATAGATAATGTAAGCTGCTCATATAAAATAAATTAGGTCTTAATATTAATTCATATGAGACTTTTATTTTATTTTGTATCTTTGATATTTAATGTTTTTAATCAATTGTAATTGGGTGATTAGGAAAGTGACTGACACACAAGACTTTTTAGGATTTAAGCATATGTATTAACATGAAGTACACTGAAATTCCTCTCCAAAAAATCCTTTGATATTATGGGAAATGGAGGGAATAGACCTGGACTGGAAATTGAAGCTGTCTGTTGTTAACGGGTAACATCTAATACAGGAGGAATTAGACTTGCTCCAGTCCATCTGCCTGTCTATGCATGTATGTATCATTTATCTGTCTACCCACCATCTATCCTTCATGTCTATTCAACCATCTATCCAGCCATCCATCTTTTGTCTTTCTTTGCTTTCCCCCAAGCACTGTGATCATTGAGACCTAACCTGACACTGTAATCTGTAATGTTCTAACTGCTCTCTGTAATAACTATTTATGAAAAAAAATGTACTGTTTGTGTATATTGTCTCACTGGAAATTATCAACTCTGAGTTTCAATGTACTTATGAGGCATCTAGGGTTAGATATTTGGATACTGTTTTAAAATCTTTCTTTTATTTTATTTTTTGAGACAGGTCTACCTGTACCTACAGCTAGGCTGGTTGCAATCTCACAGTGATCCACCTGCCTCTATCTCCCAAGTACTGGGATGAAAAGCATGTACCACCGTGTCCAACTATACTTGTTATTTATTGTTTCTTTCATGATCATTTTGCACTTTACTACTGGTATCTGATTGACCTAACTCATTTGTAATTAATATTTTAAGACATTTAAAACAGAACTGAATTTAACGTAATTAAACATTCCTGTTCATTGACTATAAAAATAATTATATTCTAGCAATTGTTTTATTAATTCAAGTATCATAACTAAGTTTGAAGTTTGACTTCTTTATATTTCCTAAACAATCTTATTAAATTACTGCTTGCATATTTTAATTTAATGTATTTTTATAGGTTGCTGTTTAAGATATTTTGCTATGTGTGTGTATAAGTATAGAAAGAGATTGATACACATATTTCATCAATTCAAAGGATTAAGTCTCTGGTGGGAAATGCCAATCAGAGAAGAGTTTGGATTTATGTGTTTTTATTATTGTGTATTTGCCTGTGTGTGTGTGCCTACTTGGGTGTGGGTGTGAATGTGAAAGAGCTGTGTCAGTTACACATTCTCATAGCATAAAGCAGTTATTTCTTCATCTAAAATCTAGACAGAAAGTCACTTTTACTCCAGCATGCCTTAATGGCAGCAGTTTTAGTGTTGTTAATAAATGTTTCAGTTGAGTGTAAGTCTCTACAGCATCTGAAAGGATGAATAAAAATCTGAATATCAAGAGTAACACATTGATACATATCCTTTCAAAAGAACTATGAAGTTTTCCTATTCATCTATCAACCGCACATCAGAATAAGAGAGCTTTGTTTATTACAATCAAAAATTAAATTCCATTTAATTAGACTGCAACCATTAACAGCATTTCTTGTTTTCATAGTAGCCTCCCACCCTGTTGCTCACAGAGTTATTTTCTCATGGTCCAGTTGCTAATGGTCAGTTGAAGTCCAAAAATCATGAACTGGAAAATTATAAAAATAAGCAATTCTGAAATTTAAATTCTGTGCCTTTCTAAGTGATGTAGTGAAATATCATGCCATACTTCTTGTCCAGCCCTGGGCTGGAATCACCTCTTTCAAGAGTATCTGCTCCGTACACACATCCTACATACCAGCCACTTTCTAGTATATTAACGTCTGCTGTTGTGGTATGGAAGCATGGTGTAAAATGACTTTATGTTATATAAAAATCACCTCAAAGGGCAAGAGAAATGGGGCTGGTCACTTAGATATGTCAGAGACAACTGGTCAAATGCTTCCCTAAAGGGAAAATGGGAAGTTCTCAGCTTAAAATTGAGAGGAAAAATATCTATGCTAATGTTGTTGCAGTCTATGGTTCAATAAAATTTTTCTTCATAAAGTTGTGAGGAAGTAAAAATAAATTCATTGTACTTTCACTTCGGTACCTCCATTTGGGACAGTTAAAGAGAATGCATGATAGATGCTCAGTTAAGATGGAAAACGAACTAAATTTGTGGATAGAAGAATTGAATAGAAACATATTTAAATTTTTACAATTGTTCTTTTTTATTTTAATATTTTTATTTTATATGTATGAGTGCATTGCCTGCATGTAGGTAAGTGCACCCGTGTCATGCAATGCCAACAGAGGTCAAAAGAAGGAGTCAGATCTCCTGGAACTGAGGTTATAAACAGTTGTTAGCTGCCACGTCGGTGCTGGGAACCAACTCTAAGTCCTCCTCAACTATTTCTACCCCCCTCTCATTTATTAGTTCCAGTTTTGTCATAAAGTATGTTATGAGAGGCTGGAGAGATGGCTCAGTGGTTAAGAGTACTGGCTGCTCTTGCAGAGGACCCAGGTTTGGTTCCCTACACTCACATGGCCGCTAACAAGTGTCTGAAACTCCAGTTCCAAGGGATCCAATGCCATCTTCTTACCTCCATGGGCACTGTACAACATAGGTACACTTACATACATGCAGGCAATGCACTCATATACATAAAATAAAAAATAATTTATTTTTAAAGCATAAACTGACTGGGATAACAGGTGTTAACATCTTATTTCTTACAGCTTACCATAAATATCATACTTATATGGTTAAAAGTATCTACGCTATAGAATGAAACATTAATGTTATAACTAGCAATACATGTATTAAATATAAAAATAAATATTTCTTAGTAATTGTTTTGCAACTTCAAAAATCATGACTAAATTTTTATGGGGTATAGAGATTAAGTCTGTGTTGAAAGGCAATTAGTGCCCTGCCTCTGTGGTAATGTCAGGTTTTCATGGTTTATTAATCACACAGTGCGCTAGAGTTTAAACGTTTCTCCTTTAGATGTGCTCATTCACATTGGAACATAATATATTATGCTGAAAAGTTCCTAAAGGACAAATGCAAGCAAAAATAAATGAAACGGAATAAATATGTCTTAGAATATGTAGCAAAATATTCCATTACCAATAACGTCAAACACTTAAAAGCTGTATACTTACTCTATTCTTTTAGGTGTTTATTGCCTGATAAACTGCCTCAAAATGAAATTCATATCAATAAAAGCATTAAGTGGTCTCTAAATAGTCAAAATATATGAAAGCATTTTTATATTCTAGAATGAGACAGTTTTGTAAGGGAACTTTTAGTATTTAGTAGTTGCTATTCTCTTCCACGTTTCAATCACATGAACACACAATTAGGGTGGAATACTTTTTTCGTATTTCTTATCTCTTGAGAGCCTTTGGAACATACATTCCAGCTGGTATGAGAAGCAGAGGCACATCCTTGACTTTAGTGTTGTCTCTTCCAGCTTTTCAACTTCACCCTCCTAGCTGTCATCCGTAGCTTTGCCTTTCTCTCCATGGAACAGTCTTTTTTTTTTTTTTTCTTTTACATAACATCCTCTTGTAGCCCCAGCTGACCTGGTCACTATGTAGACCAAGCTGGCCTTGATCTCCCAGGGCCTGGGATTATGCATGTGCCACAATGTCTAGCTTCCATGGCACATTCTTTTTCTTTTTCTTTTTTGTTTTTTTCATATTGCGCTTTTAAATTTTCATACAATATTTCCCACTCACATCAAGACCGCCCCCCAACCCATCGATTCATATGCACTCTGCTATACATGCAGAGTCCTATTCATTCAGGTATTTGTACCCAAATGTCCTTCATTGTAAATGTGTCCACTGGAGTCTCGTCAGACCTCCCAGTGGTCGTATGTAAGTCATACTCTCCCTCACCAAGCAGCAGTCTCAAATAATTCTCGATCTAGTACTGGCCCACCACCTATGTGTCACCTCCTCTTTGGGCCCTTGTTTAACTGAGGTGACATGGGTCCTGCCCATGGATCATTCTTCATGCACCAATGATTTCAGAGAAATCAGGAAAGGAAAGGCCTGATCTGTGCCATTGTCATGAGCAGGTGTAACTAGCTGCTCTTTAACAATGTCCCATAAAGAGGGTCATGAAGGAAGATGTAGCAATATCTCTAGAGAGATCACAGAATCCGCCAAGTCAGAGCTGAGGTCCAGGCAGCAGAGGCAGGTAACCGTGGGTTCTGATGCTGGAGGACACCATTTCTGAACCAGGAAGTTGACTGAGACAAACAAGGGAAATGAGTACAGGGAAAGGAGGATGTGAGTTATGGAAGTCTCATGACCATACCCAAAGCATTCCATTATGAAGAGGTCAGTGTAATGATAACAAAACAGTAAGGAACAGCCAGTGAGACCCAAGAAAATCCAGCTCAGTGATGGCCTTGAATGACACAGATAAATGGATGAATCATCTGGCATGAACAGTGATCTACTCTATGAGCTATTGCCAAGAGGTAGAGGAAGATAAGATGTAAGTCATCGGTGACGTTAACAGATCTGTGGTGCAGGTAATTTTGAAAAGCCATGAGGACATGTTCACACAAAATGGACAGAGTTTGTGAGTGTAGAAATGTTCTCTACCAGGTTTTCTCTAAATTTGAAGTAAACAACAGGGCAGTAACTCGGTTGAGAAGTGAGGTATATGCATGCATTTCTTTTCATGTGCATCTATGAGTGAGACTTCCGTTTAAGGCATGATGTTCTTTTTGCCGGGGCTATGGAGGAGATGGCATATAAGGCATGCTTTTATTTTTGGGGGTAGGGACTGCGGGGGAGACTGGGTCTAAGGCATGCTGTTCTTTTTGTTGGGGCTATAGCAGCATGTTTGATGCTATTGCAAGTAACAAACTGAACAGAGAAAAATGCTGGTATGAAAGAAAGGGAGACAACATATTTGCAAGAATTCCTAGGATTGATGAAAGGGTAGGATATCTAGTTGAGCACTGAAGGGATGGTCTGATGGGAAGGATCCTTCAGTTCCATCTTAGGACAGTGACAAGCACATAGTGCATGTATCCACAGGTGTTCTCATGTGGTGGTGGCATCTGTGTAAGTTTACTTTTGTTTAATCTACTGTCTTAGTAAAATTATAAGCCAGATCCTCAGCTGAAGTAAAGGCTGGACAGGATTTTCCCTAATAAAGCTTAGAGAAAAGAAGAAAGGAATGTAAGTGGTCTGTGTCAGCATCTGCACACCCTGGGACCTGTCCTATGGGTATGTGGACACAAATGACTTCTCAGAATTCACCTTCACAGGGCTCCTTATGGTATCCTTTTTTAACTAATCTGTTATGAATGTAGATGCCATGCAGTCTCTTCTTTCCCACCTCTGCTCCCATGGCCTCTGCCCCAGGCGTCTACTGTTCTAGTCTCTGTATGATGTTCCATCTCTGGGTGAAAAGAACATCTTTGACTCTAAAAAACAAACAAAAACAATTGAATTAAGAAAGTAAATGACTCCAATCTCTTAACAGGCCTTATAAAATTAATGCTTTCCAATTTGTTTTGCTTTAGCATAACTGAATGAGAACTAAATCAGTATAATAACTGTCAGATAATCGAGAAATACATTTTGGGGCATTCTTAGGAGGCTAACAAACTGACCGACATTCCTGCAGCAAGCCTCTTTCTCCTGTCCACTTACTTATTCTTATTTCTATAAGAAAAATAATGAGCAGTAAAAATGCCCCAAACCCCAAATATTTATAGCAATCATTACCAGTAAGAAATACAAAATCATAAAACTAAAAGTCTAAAAATGTATTTTTCTTTATGCTGTGAAAGTCTTATAAAATCATACATTTTACTTGATAGACATTAATCATGATTTAGAATAGATTTATATATTTTCATTAATCATAAGCTGATGTTAGCTATAAAAATGAAATATGAAGAAATTAATACATCTTAATGATCACACAATTTATATCAATAAATGACATTTTGTTTCACGAAAGTTGTTTGCTTTATTTTTATCAGAAAGACATAACAATTAATGAAAATATTTTAGATTGTATCATTTTGTTAAATTTTATTTGTGTTTTGTGGGGTGAGGGGGCACGTTTTAGTGTTATGTGTGGAAATAAGAGGTCAAGTGCAAGAGCCAGTTCTCTCCTCTCACATATGTCTCAGGAATTAAACTCTGGTCATCAGGCTTGCCAATAGGTGCTTCTGTCTTCTAAGCCATCTCACTGAATCTAGATTGCATCTTTAAAAAAAAGTTATTGAGCTTTGGTACATTTCATACAACAGTTCTTTTTTTTTAATTGATTTTTTTGTGTGTGTATTTCATACAAAACATCCCAGACAATCTTATTCATGTATATACCCACATCCCAAATAGCACCCTCCCATAGCCCCCCACCCACTGGAGTCCATATACTCTGTCATCCCTGTTATTGTTCATTGTGTTGTCAGTGTCCCCAGCCATTCCTCAGTGCAACTCCATCCACTGAGTCTAGTCAGCCTATCTAGAGTTCCTTGTTTTAGGAAGATCAGCTCTTCCTCATCTAGCAGCAATCAGTTGCCAATATTCCTTTAGATATGGTTGGGATCTGCTGTTTATTTTCCCAGTTCTGTGCTGGCTTACTGTCTGGGAGTCTCTTGGGCTACCCTGACCAACAACTCAAAGGAAGGTATCTCCTGTCCGGCATTGTTTCTTGTTATGTAGCCTTTAGCTTACACGTGGACTCTAAAAGAAATACACTGATCACTTTAATCTTTGGTTATACTTTCCTTTTGGGTGTTTAAGACCATACATTTGGCCAAAATAAACCAATTTGTTTTTACTCATAAGGTTGTTTGAGGATCTGTTCCTCAGGAGTCACATGGGCTTGGGAGGAAAAGCCACTGGCTCCTTTCTTTTACCAGTTCCACTATGTGAAGACAAGTCAAAGGTCATGCTCAACCATGGCTGGCTTAACTTGGAAACATGGATGAGCTATTTTCTTTGTGTCAACCCTCCTCTTTGTAGACTGGATGCTGGTTCAAGTCCATTTGGTGGGGTCTCCAGTGGCCTCCCTGATCAAGAGTATAGGTGACTCACCACAGTTACAGAACCTTTTGAGAGATGCTCTATAGTCCCCTGGAACTTAGCCAACCTTGGAGGGCAAGGAGCAGAAACTGTCCTTTAAGTCCCTCTGACAGATTAGTACAGGCCTCAAAGTATGGCTGTTAAACATCCAAGAAGGTTAAGTCCACCAGTCTGGTACTTTTAATTACCATGTGCTACATAGAAAACGCTTGGGCAAAACCCAAACGTTCCTAGATAAACCTTGAGTAGACATATATTTTGATTCTTGAACTAGTTGGATGTATATTTTGTCAGTAGGTTGTTGGACTATTAATATGGTTCCCTCTGTTTTTTTAAAACTAGCTAGGCATTATCTCTCTCACTGTGTAACCCTTCCATCATGGTTTCCCCATTTAAAGTGTTCCCATTTTTTCCATTTCTCTCTTAATAAATACCCTTCTCTTATTGTCCTACCTTTCTTGAGCACCTTCTCTGGTTCCTGTTCATTATCTTGGTTCGTGTAGTTATTAGTT
This sequence comes from Nannospalax galili, assembly GCF_000622305.1. NCBI lineage: Eukaryota > Metazoa > Chordata > Mammalia > Rodentia > Spalacidae > Nannospalax > Nannospalax galili. Next base: position 6,563,364 of record NW_008348089.1, on the reverse strand, counting down.
ATGTCTGGATACATACTCACTTATAAGGACTTGGTGCTATGCTAGGATCCACATATGATGGAAAACATATGTCAGTTATTTTTCTGAGTCTGTGTTACTTCATTTAGTATAACTGTTTCTAGTTCGATCCATGCGAATATCATGATTCCACCTTTGTTTCACTGTTGAGTAAAACTCTATCGTGTAAATGAACCACATTTTCATTATCCACTCGTCAATTGAGGGACACTTAGGTCGCTTCCATCTTTTAGCTATTGTGAAAAGAGCAGCAACAAACGTGGATGTACAAGTGTCTCTGCTATAGGATGAGTTCTTTTGGTATATGCCAAGGAGTGGTATAACTGGGTCAAATGGTAGGATCATTTGTAGTTTTTTAAGGGGTCTCCACACTGTATTCTGTAGGGGTTGAACAAGTTTGCAATCCCACCAGCAGTGGATGAGCGTTCCCCTTTCCCTGAATCCTCTCCAATATTTGGTATCATTTGTTTTCTTGATCTTAACCAGTCTGAATGGGGTAAAATGAAATCTTAAAATGGTTTTAATTTGCATTTCCCTAATTACTAATGGTGATGAACACCTATTAAGTTGCTTCTTAGCCATCTTCATCTCTTCTTTTGAGAACTCTCTGTTCAGGTTCTTAGCCCATCTTTTACTTGGGCTACTTCCTTTCTTGATTTTTTTTTGGGGGGGGTTCTTCATGTATTCTGAATGTTAAATCTCTGTCAGATGTGTCACTGGTGAAGATTTTCTCTCACTTTGTGGGTTTTCTCTTAACTTCCTTGGTTGCTTCTTTTGATGTACAGAATCTTTTTAGTTTAATGAGGTCCCATTTATTGAGTCTTGACCTTATTGCCTTAGCAACTGATGTCCAATTTAGAAAATCCTTTCCTACACCTATACCTTGTAGTTTATTGCCAAAGTTTTCTTCTAACAGTTTCAGAATTTCAGGCTTCACATTGAGGTTTTTGACCCATTTGGAGATGGCTTTTGAGCAAGGTGAAAGATAAAGGTTAATTTCTTCTATAGGTGGAGAGCCAGTTTTGCCAGCACCATGCTGTCTTTCCTTCAGTGAATGTTCTTGGCCATTTGTCAAATATCAGGTGGCCGAAATTGCATGTACTCATACTTGGTTCTTCAGTTTTTTTCCATTGATCTATGGGTCTATTTTTGTGCTAGTACCATGTTGATTTTATGACCGTAGTTTACTTTAAATAATATAGTTAAAATCTGGTATAGTCATCCCCCCAGCATTGCTTAGTGCTCAAGGTTGCTTTGGCTATCTGAGGTCTTTTCTGCTTCCATATGAATCTTAGGATTTTTGTTCCCAATTATGTGAAGAATGTCATGGGGATTTTGAAAGGCATTACACTGAATTTATAAATGGCTTTTGGTAGGATGGTCATTTTCACAATATTAATTCTTCCAATCCATGAGCATGGGAGGTCCTTCCATCTTCTGATGTCTTCCTCAATCTCTTTCTTAAAAGATTTAAAATTTTCATTGTAGAGGTCTTTAATGTCTTGGGTTAGGTTTATTCTGAGATTTTTTTTTAAAGGCTATTGTGAAAGGAAGTGTTTCCATGTACTCTTTCTCTGATTGCTTGTTATTGGTATATAGAAAGGGTTCAGACTTTTGCAAATTAATTTTGTAACCTGCCACTTTACTGGAAGTGTCAGTCATTTATAAGAGTTTTCTGGTAGAATTTTTGGCATTTCTTAGTTATCATATCATTGGCAAAAAGGGAAAACTTGATCTCTTCTTTTCCAATTATTATTCCTTTAATTTCCTTCTCTTATTGCTCTTGCAAGAGTTTCAAGCACTGTGTTAAAAAGGAGTGGAGATAGTGGACAGCCTTGCCTGGTTCCTAATTTTAATGGAAATGCTTCTAGGTTTTCTCCATTTAGAATGCTGTTGACTGTGGGTTTGTTGTATATGGCTTTTTTTATGTGGAGGTATGTTCCCTCCAGTCCAATTCCCTCTAGGACTTTGAACATAAATGTATGTTGAATTTTATCAAAGGCCCTTTCTGCATGTATTGGGATGACCATATGGTTCTTGCTTTTGAGTCCATTTATATGATTTATGATGTTTATTCACATAATATAAGGTGGCACAAAAATCTTGTAGGCTGAGGTGGAAGAATGTAAAATATCTTTTACCACAGTCCTTATGGAGAAGGATGTTCAGGTGAATCAGTGCACAGAGCTCGGATTCCTTTAGCCCTTGGGACCTCAGGTCATTTCTATATAACGCAGACTTCACATTCCATACTCCCTCCCCAGCCATCCTGCATATATTGAACCTTCCCTGCATCTCTGGAATAAAACCAACTTGATCATGATGCATGATCTTTTTAATGTATGTCTGTATGTGGTTTTCAAGTATTTTGTTGAGAATTTTGGCATTTATGTTCATTAAAGATATGGGTCTATAGTTTTTTTTTTCATTATATCTTTAACTAGTTTAGTATTGGAATGATGCTGGCTTCATAAAAGAAATTTGGAAGTTCTCTCTCCATTTCTATCTTTTTGAATAAATTAAGTAGTATTGGTACAGACCTTCTTTAAATGTCTGATAGAATTCTGCTGTAAATACTTCTGATCCTGGGCTTTTTTTTAACCAGGTGGTTTTGTATTATTGTTTCAATTTCCTTATGTGTTATAGGTTTATTTAAGCTGTTGATCTCTTCTTGGTTTAGTTTTGGTGATTTCCATGTTTTTAGATACCTGTCCATTTATTTTAAGTTTTCAAATTTCATAGTGTATAGATTTTTAAAGTATTCCCTTATTTTGTTCTGGATCTTTGTGGTGTCTGTTGTGGTGTTTCCCCTTTCATCACTGATTCTGTTGATTTTGAGGTGCTCTTTCCTTTTTTTTGGTTAACTGGGCTAGGGGTCTGTCAATATTGTTTATCTCTTCAAAGAACCACCTCTTGGATTCATTGATTCTTTGCATTGTTTTCTTTGTTTCTATTTCATTGATTTCTGCTCTGATTTTTGTTATTTCTTCTTGTCTGCTGGGTTTGGGTTTCATTTTTTGTTGCTTTTCATATTTCTTGAGTTGCTATGTTAAGTCATTTCTTTGTGTTCTTTCTGATTTTTAATGTAGGCACTTAGAGCTATAATGTTCCCTCTAAGGACTGCTTTCAACGTGTCCCAGAGGTTTTACTGTGTTGTATTCTCGTTTTCATTTAGTTCCAGGAATACTTTTATTTCTTTCTTAATTTTTCCTTTGACCCATTCATCATTCAGGAGTGTGTTCATGTGTTCATGTAGTTACTAGGATTTCTTCTGGTGTTGATTTTAAGCTTTATTGCATTGTGGTCTGATCAAATGCATGGAATTATTTCTATGTTTTCGTACTTGTTGAGGCTTGTTTTGTGCTCCAGTGTGTAGTCAATTTTGGAGAAAGTTCCATGGGGCACTGAATAGAAAGTATATTCTTTGGTGTTTAAGTGGAATATTTGGTATGGGCGTGCGGAGATCTCGGGGCCCCAGCTGCTGGGCGTGTCGCCGGTCTCCCACACGTCGCTGGAGTGCAGCGGGTCCCCTGGGCCGCCTGGCTCTCCGCCACTGGGGTACGCAGGTTTCGTGCACCGCGTTGCCGTGGGTCTCTGCTACCGGAGCTGGTGGCTCTAGGACCGCTGTCAGCTGCCGGGTTGGTTCCGTTTCAATTTCCACCATGCACTCTCTCTCTAAGTTCAAGACCTGTTGGCCACCAGGTCACGAGGGGAGGTGCGAGAAAGGGCGAAAGCAGGGTCTTCGTGAGTCGATGACGGAAGGATAGCCCCCCCCAGACTGGATCACAGGATTTAGTGTTACAGCTTCAGACAAGTGACTCAGCTCAGATCTCAGTGATTCAGCTCCAGCTCCAGCTTTATTGGGGTAAAACTAGGACTATTTATATTGTGGAGACAGTAGAAGAAGCCTGATTAAAACCTGGTAGCTCCTGTGCTGGAGGACATGTATCTTGTGACGGGCATTTCAAAAGTAAGTCAGGGAGGAGAGCAGAAGGCGCCCCACTGAGAAGGGGAGTCTCCCCATTCGCGCCGAGCCAGCTTGTGGCTATCCGGACATGGGGAGACTGCTACCCTAAACAGCAGGGGTCCCCAACAATTTGGTAGATGTCTGTTAAGTCCTTTTGATGTATGGTATTGTTTAATTCAGATATCTTTCTGTTAAGTCTCTGTCCAGTTGACATATCTAATGGAGACAATGGGGTATTGAAGTCCCCTGCCATTAATGAGTTGGGATTAATCTGGGTCTTAAAATCCTGTCATACTGTTTTTATTAAGTTGGGTGCACTAGAGTTTGGTGAACATACGTTCATAATTGTAATATCTTCTTGATCAGTTGTTCCTTTGATAAAAATGAAGTGCCCCTCTTTATCTCTTCTGATTAGTTTTAATTTGAAGTCTATTTTATCAGATATTAGAATTGCAACTCCTGCTTTTTTTTTTAGTACCATTTGCTTGGAATATTTTTTCCATCCTTTCACCTTAAGGTACTTACACCTGTTCTTGAAGGTGAGATACTCGGTTTCTTATGGACAATAAAAAGATGGGTTTTGTTTCTTAATCTACTCAATTAGTCTGTATCTTTTGACTGGGGAGTTCAGTCCATTGGTATTTAAAGTTATTAATGAATGATGTGTATTGATTCCTTTCATTTTGATTTTGTTCCGATTCTTGGTGTAACTGTGCATTTCCACAGTTATACCTTCATTAAGATTCTTTCTGTAATCCCATGGATATAGTCATTCCTTTCTTCAGCTCTTTGTATTGCTTCCAGAACTCTCTGAAGGGCTGGTTTTGTGGACATGAATTCCTTCAGCCTATTTATGTCATGGAAGATTTTTCTTTCCCCTTTGACTATAATAGACATTTTGGCTGGGTAAAGTAATCTTGGTTGGCATCTATAGTAGTTTAGTCCTGGGAATACTTTGGTCCAGGCTCTTCTGGCTTTCACAGTTTCCAATGAAAAGTCAGCTGTAATTCTGATGGGTTTTCCTTGATATGTGACTTACTCTTTTTCTTTCGCAGCTTTCAGTATTGTCTCTTTTTTCTGTACGTTTAGTGTTTTTACTATGATGTGCCATTGAGAGTTTCTTTTCTGGCTCTATTTAGTGTTCTATGTGCTTCTTCTATTTGTGTAGGCATGTCTTTCTTTGATTTGGGGAAATTTTCTTCTACGGTCCTGTTGAAGATCTGGTCAATATTGTGATTCTGAGATTCTTCTCCTTCCTGTATACCTGTGATGCTTAAGTTTGGTCTTTTTATGGTGTCAAACAACTTCTGCCTGTTCCATTCTTATTCTCTCTTAAATTTTGCATAATCTTTTCTTGAGAGATCAAATTCGTCGACTTTATCTTCCAGAATTGATATTCTGTTTTCCTTTTCATTCTTCCTGTTGGTGAGGCTTTCTCCTGTCGTTTCTAATTGGCTTACTGAGTGTTTCACTTCCTTCTTCATTTCAGCCTGAGTAGTCTTCAATATTTCTAGCTCTTTTCAGTTATTTGTTTTCTTTGTTTGTGTGTTCTTTAAATTCACTGAATTATTTTATCATGTTTATAATTTTTCTGTTGAATTCCATGTCCTGTGTTATCGCTAGGCTGTTCTCATTGTACTCCTCTACAGGACCGTTGCTATTTGGTGGGAATATATTATTTGGGTTTTTCATGTTATTAGTTATTATTTTGTTGCTGTGAATTTCACATGTTTATTTCTTTTGTAGTTTCTGATTCTTGTATGAGTCTCAAGCCTTCCTTTGTTGAGTTTAGGTCTACTTCTGTTTGTAAACTATATGTGCATTCATGGTTTCCTTGTTGGGCATGAAAAGCTGGTGGTCTAGGCTTCATGTTTTCTCTTTTGATTTTATACTTGGAGGGGCCAGATTGCTTTCATCCTGCTGCTCATGAGTTCCCACAGAGGCCCAAGTCAGATGAAGATCAGATCGTCTCAGGCTTTCTCCTAAGGTCTGGATCCCTCTATTAAGCAGGCACAGTAAAATTTGGAGGATTGCTAGGTAGAGGTCGAATTCAGGACAGTAAGGGAAGGAGGCTGGTCTCAGGGGTACAGAGCAAGTAGGGAACAATGCTGGTCTCTGGAATCCAGCGTGGGGATGGGACAGCCAGGCATGAAGGCTGGTCTCAGGTATGAGAAGTGAGGTGGGGGAGGGAACAGCTTTTCAGGGCTTGAGGGGACTAGACTGAGGAAGTCGGTTGGTCTGGGTGTAAAGGATCTGGAAGCAATGGGGCATCTGGCCAAGAATGTAGTCCAGAGGTCTGGATTGCAAGAGAAGAAATGGGCCAGTGAGTATGCTATGAGGAGAGATGGAGTGGGGGAGCTGGTAGGGTGAATGAGGTTGGGGGAACCATGGCACAGTGGGTGTGGTTAAACTTACCCAGGAAAGATGTAGGCCTAAGAAGGATGAGGAAGCAGTGGGGAGTCTGGGTCAAGAGGGTAGTCCAGAATTTGGAGTGCCAAGAGAAAAAAATGGGCCACTGCCCATGCTAAGAGGAGGGATGGGGTGGGGCCATACATCAGTTCTTAATTAAATTTAGACCCCATGTCCCATACATGTCCTTCCCACCCCCATAGGACTTCATGTGCTAAAGTATGTACTTTTTCAAAAGTCCTTTAGAAATTTCACTAGCAAGATGGTTTGTGTGTACCTGGTAGAAGAAAGAGACAGGAAGCATGGATAGGTACCTGAAGCCAGCTGCTAGCAGAGCCAAGTACCCACCCTCAGTAAAACAGCATCAGTGTGTAAGACAGTTCCCCTCAGGCTTTTGTGTTTCCCATTATGTTCAGCTGCATAGAGGCAAACATTGAATACAAATAGTCTACATGTTATCAGGGTTATAGAATGCACATAATAAAGCATGATGGTGATGAACCATTGGATTTGTGTTGAGTAACCTGGGAGAGAACTCATGATTAAGTGAAGGACTTACAGGTGGCTGGTTTCCATCCATGAACTAAGTGTCTTTATGAAGTAAAGTAGTCCTTACAATCTGGGTGTGATGATTATGGGGTTTACTTGTCAGCAATTTTTTTTTATTTATTTATTTATTTATTTATTTATTTATTTATTTATTTTGATATGCGTGTGGGCATGAGTGTGCCATGGAGCAGAATTGGACATCATAAGACAACTTGCAATAGTTATTTATCTCCTTCCCTCGATGAAATAGGTCCCTTGGACCAAACTCAGATCCACAGGCTTAGCTGCAGGTGCCTGTATGTACTGAGCCATTTCCAGGCCTTCAAGGGTGGTTAGTCTTAATTGTCACTTGGCACAGTCTAGAATCACCTGAGAAGAAAGCCTCAGTGATGATTGTCTACATCAGCTTGGCCTGTGGTCATGTCTATGCAGGATTGTCTTGCTTATGTAATTGATGTAGGATGACTCAGCTTAAAATGGGCAGGATCATGCTCTGGGTCAGGATCCTGAATTGTATACGAGTAGAGGGAACAAGTTGAGCAGCAGGCATGTGTGCATTCATTCCTCTGCCCTGGATTATGGTGTGATGTGACTTTTTTGAGTTCCTGCCACATACACTTCCCTGCTATGATGAACTGTTACCAGAACTTTGAGATAAGATGAACCCTCTCTCCACTCATTTGCTTTTTGTCAGAGTATTATATCACAGAAACAGATGTGAACATAGAATTCCTGGGCCAACAGACAATGAGTAGGTGAGATTGTAATGTTTAAATGGACTACAGTGCAATTGTTGTACACAGAGTCCAAGTTCAAATCATTTCAGAGTGTTTTATATTTTGCTCTTCATCAGAATGCAAGATGTCTTGTGGCAGTGCATTTTTTAATCCCTACTCACCTTTCTCCTGCTTCCTCAATGCCTATAACATGACTTGACTTGACTCAACATGCAGAGCTGTAATTCTTTGCTGAATGAGGGAATGACTGTAGGAAAGAAGGTTGACAATGGATGTGTATGAAAAGACCATTTGAAGAGATTGATTTCAGGAATTACAGAAGAAAAAGAGAGAGCATGGATAAAGTAGAAAACAATATCTTCAAAAGTGGTAAGTTGAGTGAGGCGTGGTGTGGGACTGCAAGAAGGGGGCAGCCGGTACAGTCGAATGGCATGCAGGGCCAGGCTCGAGACTGATTACAGAATAGGGGAGAGTGATCTGTGTGAACAAAAGGGCTAGCCTGTGTGTCCAGAGAAAACTGGGCTTACGGGAGAGAAAGCCTGCTGTTTAAGAGAGCCGTGGAGCAGGCTGACCATAAGACAGAGCTTTGTTTTAGTTAGATCAAGCAGAGAAGGAAGTTTATAAAGAAGTTGTGATTGTGCACAATCTGCAGATAAGTGATATAAATTTCAGCAGAGTGCATGAAAGCATTTTAAGAATTGAGCAGCAAATTGGTTCTGTTTAAATACTGGATTTTTTTCTAGTGATAAATGCCTTGAATTTGAAGAGAATAATTTATTGTATGAATGATGGGTTACGATAACCTATATATTTTCTAGTGAGAGCTTATATTTATTTTCATTGATAAA
>NW_008348089.1:6540166-6554804 GCF_000622305.1 Nannospalax galili | reverse complement strand
TTTAGTTAGAACTAGTCTCATTATTTATAATCATCTATTTATTTAAATAACTATAGACTCCAGATACAGAATGAACTAGTTCACATGAGACTTTAATAGGATTTTAGCTACCAAGTGGTGTGGGGATATAGTTTAGAAAATGTATTAAACCTTTTAAATAATATCTATGTGTCATATATATTATATGTGCAAATAGATGTTATAGTTGATTTCTATAGTTTTATAAACAGCTATATAAGATCGGTTAATAAAACATTAACTTTTGTTATTTCCATAATAGCAGGTAAAATTCCTGCTGATTATAGAATTTGGCTACACTGAAGTCATATCTTCTACTTCACAAAGAATATACCGTCTGGTTTGTGATCTTTTATATAATCTATATAAAGAATCTATTTTTTTGGCAAATCAGGCTACTTTGAGAATTCTGTATGCCTGTTATTGTTATGAATTACCAGAATCAAATAGATTATTTTTAAAGGTGGTCAAATTTTTCTGCCATTATTTTTGCACATGCCTTTCTGCTATCACTACACAGGGAAATTCAGCTTTTTCTTGTGGGTGTCTTTTATTTTGTATGTTGTAATATTTACGTATACAGTATGAAAACAGTAGGGGAAGCTGGGCACAGTGACATAGATCTGTAATCCCAGCACTTGAAAGGCTAATTCAGGAGGCTGTAAGATTAAAGGTTATCCTGACTCCAGCAAGACTTTATCTAATAGTAATAATCATAATAATGCATTTAGAAGTTCAAGACTCATGAATCTAAGCACTATGCCATCTTTACTTTCTCCACTCTCACTATGTGTGTTATCTGTTCTGTTGCTGTGTTCTTCAGATTGATAGAGGAGAATTCAAATGGCGACGATCTTAGTGAAGGTCACAAAATTATCCATGGCAGACCTGGGCTCACACCTAGAGGTCAAGATAGTGATCCCTACTCTCCACTGTTCTTGTCTGCAAGGCTCACAGCTGCTAAATACTTTGTAGTCAGTGGTTTTTGAAAGAAGGAACAGTTTCTTAATTTGTATAATAAGTTCCCACAGTATCACATGCTCTGCTTTTTCAGTTGATGAAACAGAAAGGCCTGTTTCTCATGAAGCCTAAGCCAACTGTCAGCCAGGAACAAAACTAGTCTCTCTCTCTCTCTCTCTCTCTCTCTCTCTCTCTCTCTCTCTCTCATATGTCTCTGTGTGTAACAATAATAATTAAAGAGCTCATGAATTTGAGTTGAGTTGAGAGGGAGTGGGGGCATGTTAAGAGTTAGAAGGGGAGAGGGAGGACTGGGATTGAGACACATATAGTAGTCCTGTATGAAATTCTGAAACAACAACAACAAAAAGTTTGAAAAACTCTAGTACCCATAGTTGTATAATTGTCATTACCAATGCCACAAATGTACTGAGCACCCCAGACCTACAAAGCATCAGAGCTTCGTCACACAGCAGTTGCATAGCTGTTGGGCACTGAGCTGCATGTGACAGACAGGGAGATCAAAGTATGGTTCTTACTGAATGTGTATTGCTTTGTTGTTATCTAAAAATTGAAGAACCTATCAAATCACTGTAAGTCAGGAGGCTCCATACCAAGGACAGAACAGAAAAAGGTGTAAAAATCATTTAAATTAAAGGTAGGACTTAATGTGGATTGTGCAAGTAGGAACTTTCTAAGAATTTGGTGTTTAGGCAGAAATTTGAATAATGATGTCAAGGGTACCAACCAACATATGAGTAACAGAATCATTTGAGACAGAGAGCATAGTATATTAGAGGCTACACTTCTGAAGTTGAAGGACTTGCTACTGAGAAGATATAGGTATGATCACTAGAGTATAGACAGGAAATAGGTGGCACATTAGAAGTGAGGCTTTTCAGAGGGGCTCCACTTACACAGAAGGTTGTAAAACTGTAAACTGGATATCAAGTCAGTTAGGGGATGTGGTAGGAACCTGCAGTGTGTGGTAAAGAAGCTATTATTACCCCAAAGCACCAAGGAGAAACAGTGTGTCACAATTGGAAAGGAGAAGGTCTCAGTGACCTTCAGTTCAGGACCAACCCTCTAGCAAAGACTCAGAGAGGGAGCCAGAAAAGTAAATTCCTGACTCCACTTTATCTCCTGCCCTCTAAGCTCCTAATGGGGCTGAATCTCCATTTCCAAAACATAACCACAGTAATCAGGTACAAGATGGATTTGAGGACAGAGAGCTTAGACAGCAGGAGGATTTGGGTATGCATAAGAACTTTCAGCACTTATAATATCATGCCTTGCCTTTGGCTCATGTTGTGGAATTTGTGTTTGAGGGAAAATGAAAAGTCTGTGACATTGGAGGCAAGGGGCTACTATGTTTAATAGTCAACATGCTGACCTCAGTTTCTGAGACTGTCAGGCAGATTTGGGGGTCTAATTAACAGAGTTTGATAATAGGTTGTCTGAGCAGGTAAAATGAGTGTCATGATTATTTTTGTTATCCAGTTTGTGTAACTGCATTGATCCTCGTGCCACAAAGTGCCTTAGGAAAGTTATCTTACCAACAGACAGGAATGTGGATGTTGAGGATGTTGTAGATATAAAATCTTCAAGTAGAAATGTCAACAATTGGAACATACAAGTTTATGAGTCTTGTTGAGTGGTCTACATCTAGACGTCCTCTGAAAATAGACTTAAAACTCATGATATCCAGAGGATAAATAGATTGGCTGATCAGGAGGGAGATAGAAAGGACTAAATACTGAAAAACATTACCTCTCAGAGTAGGTATATTAAAAAGGAAGTCCATGAAGAAGTTCTGTGCTAGCACTAAACTGATAACTGTATGTAAGTTTTCCTGCTTAGGTAATAATCATTTTTATGAGGCAAGCACCATCGAATTATGACTGAGGGTCTGAGAATCCGTTTAATGATAGCTTAGCAATAAGTTACCTTTATATTTCACCTTCCTTCAAAACCAGTTTACCTTTTCTATAACACCATGATTTCTATCCTATTTTATAAATATTCGTTATTATGAAATCAAAATCTCCCTAGAATAATGACAAAACTAAAAGAAAAAACCCTATGATGTGAATAAAGGGAGTAGGACTATGAAGTAGCTGAAGAATTCCTACAGCCTAGTGAGGTCAGGACCATCCTACACCATAGCATTGCGTATTTCCAGTGCATTTGTTGAGGCTGCTATGAAAAATCTCCTGTACTGTCAGCCATGTAAAAGCACAACATTACACTATGTACAGTGCATAATCTTCACAATGATATACGCGACTCCTGGTTTACTGTCTGCTATACTATCGTTTTTCCCATTATTTTATGGTGTATCATAAATAAAAAGTGTGCTATAAAGCAACATGTCATTTATGCCCACAGCAGCCCCATTGTCTTGTGTGTACTACAGCTCTCAAATGGTTTTTCCTTGCACCTCATTGACTCTTTGGTTTTGTTCATCATGGCCCAGGAACACTAGCTACATGGGTGTTAGGAAGATGTATCATCCAGGTTGGTGTAAGTACTACCTAAGACATTAGTAAAGAGATGAAGAGTGCTTAATCATACATTTCTCAGAAGATATCCCCACCAGATAATGAATTATGATTGGATTTTCAACTCCTTTTAAGTTATATGTCACTTCTTCAATAAACCATTTGAATTAACCATTTTCCCTCATTATATGCTTTTCAACCTTATAAATGGAGTTAACTTATGCAGTTAAAACATATTTCTAAATGTATTTTGGTATAGAGTTTCCACATATTTGGTTTTATATCCTAATGTGTGGAAAATTAATTTTACCCTCAATCTAGATTAATGACGAGCTTTGGTACTTATTCTCAACAAGTTTTTCCTAATAACTGAGCATGTAATTTATTAGTAGAGAATAGGTATTTCAAATGTACAATTGAAAACAAGTCCTGCCATTTAAATTTTATCACATGAAATATGGAATCCACTATTTCCATTAGGGTAGTAGCAGTAGAGCTTTAAGCATCCTGGGTAATGTATGCAGTTATTTATTATTATTATTATTTATTATACCAGTCCATTAACCATATGGTATATCTCAAGAACTCACATAAGTGCCATGATTATCAGATAGTGCTCCTTTTAAGCATCCAGTACATGGGGAAAAAGCACCTTTCAACAGGTACTAGCATATAGACTATAATAAATCTTGAGTAGGAAATGTTTAAGCACATATGTCTTTCTCCAGATTTGAGATGTTATAGTAGAAGACATAGTAATTTTTTTCAGGTGAAATCATTTCTATCCTCAATATTGTACATATATATTAAACTTACAAAGACTAAAGATTTACATAGATATGTATTATTATTCTGTTTGTCAAATTTACACATTAGGTTTCCAGCACATTTCTATGACAGACAGTATTTCGCACAGAGGAGAAGAATTCATCTCCTTTGATTAATATCTTTACACTTAAAAAATGATTGATCAGTAGGATCAGTTTATGAAATATTTGCCTGCAGATATGGGCAAAATTTGTTATTTAACTTTATAATGAAAACATTAATTATCTGTTTGTGAAACAATAGTTATATTTCCTATATTATATTTTGTTTCTGAATGGAAGTGCACTTTGGGGATAGAGTCTATTGTTTATGTTTATTCTGCTTCTATATGTCAGATACTCATATTTCTTTGTAATGTGCATTTTAAAGAAACTGCTAAGACCTCACTGCCATGAAGCTAACAGGTGTTAAGAATCAGATATCATAAAAATAAATAAATTTTATATTGCAGTTTTTCAGGAAAACATAAAATTATATAGTCAATTAGCAATGCTACGTAAAGCAGTACATGGTGTTGCACATCTTTAATCCCAGCAATGGGGAGGCAGAGGCAGGCAGAGCTCTGGGAAATCCAGGCCAGCCTGGTCTACCTAGCAAGTTCCAAAGGTTACAGGGAGAGCCTGCCTCAGAAACAACAAACAAAGACAACACAATGTTACATAAGTATAAAATTTGGAACTTTGCAGATTTAATGAAGTTGATAGAATTCGAATTGACATTTATAATTGATAATGTTGTGCTCCAAACATTATAGGGAAAAGGGTAAAAACATATTTCCAAATATGTACTATTTTTAAAAATATTTTTTTGAAGAAGCACTTCATTACAGCTTTAACATACTCAATAGCAGTTTCCAGAGCAAAGATATATCTCTTTGAAAAGTGGCTATAAAAATTTTAGATTCGCTGTTGAATTAATACAGTTATACAATATTGAACTCAGTATAAGTCCTGTAAGACATAAAATTGAGTTTTTAACCTTTAAAAAAGATCTCCATTTCATTTTAAAATATACTCTTTCTTATAGAAAGATTCATTGTTTTTGCTCATAACACTGAGATGTTGGCAAGTGTCTCTAATCTGTATGTATCTGATTATTACTAGTCATAATCGGCTGCATTCACTATTTTATCAACAAAATATTTTCAAAGTGGTATTAAAATGTTTAATTTTTAACAATTTTGATTACAAATCCTCCCATTATTAAATATAAAGTTACTTTTTCCCCTAAAGGAAATGATGTAATTTATGGGATTTATGATATTAAATGAAATTTTGCTTTTGGTTTTCTCAAAAAATAAAATTTTAAATACTGATTTTTATTACCAAATATTTTTGAAAGTACTTTTTCACACTTCACCAGAATATGGGGAACTATAACTTTTTAGTACTGTTTTGAGACCAAACAGTACTTATTTGTCTCGGAATATCTCTGCTGTACTAGTATCTAAGTGATATAGGGAAAATTAAAAATTATCTGTTCTTTTAAAAAATATTTTATTTATTTTATGTATATGAGTATATTGCCTGCATGCATGTAAGTATACCTGTATTATGCGGTGCCTACAGAGGTCAGGAGAGGGCATCAGATCCCCTGGAACTGAAGTTACAAATGGTTGTTAGCTGCCATATGAGTACTGGAAACTGAACCTGGGTACTCTGCAAGAGCAGCCAGTGCTCTTAACCTCTGAGCCCTCTCTCCAGCCCCAATTGTCTTGTTCTTTTAAGCTATTTTAAATGAGGTGAGTTCAAAGCCAGCCTGGTCTACATAGTGACTACAGGACAGCTGGGGCTACAGAGAGACCCTGTCTCAAAAAGACTAAAAAGAAAAAACAAACAAACAAACAAACAAAAACAAAAAAAAATAATAAGTTTTCCTTTAAATGAAAATACTATGAATTGACTTTACAAAGTATGGTACAATGATTGAGGTGTACAATTTTATATCACACCCTCTTGGGTATGAATTTGTCCATCCACACATATTTTGTAGTTTAAGTCATCAAGGCTCCAGTTTTGCAATGTACAAGATGGAGACACTTGGTACCGCTCTCCTCATGGTTACAGTCGTAATTTCAGTGATAAACTGTGCTGGTTAATATAATAAGAGAGTTGGCTGCAATTGAGGTCCTTGAGAAAAACTCGTTACTGTTTTAGCAATTATAGCCTATAGAATTATAATTGCCCTATTAGCCTATAGTTATATGTAATTATTATAGCACGAATTATACATTGTTATCCTGTTTTAATTAAAATATAATTACATAAAAATACTAAAAAGAGACATCATTTTTAATTTTAAATTTCATTACCTCAGAGACCTGTGGATGTTGAAGTCATTAGCATCTTAGTCAGTGGCTTCTCAGCTGGTTCTCAATGATTCAGCATATGGTTCCACGTTTTGTTCTTTCTTCAACCTCTATTTATCATCTAAACCTTGTCCTCTTCATGATGGAGTCTCCAAGAGTCAGTATATTTTGTCTTGTAATAAGAGTACATATTAAGAAACTTATCAGTGTACTTTAATATAATGACTTACCCCCTCATGGTGGATTAAATGTGCTATGTTCTTTTAAGAAGTATATGGGCATACTTTTTGTTTGTTTGTTTGTTTGTTTGTTTTTGAGAGGGTCTCCCTTTAGCCACTGCCAGTGTGGAACTCACTCTGTAGACCAGGCAGGCCTCAATCTCACAGAGATCCTCCTGCCTCTGCCTCTCAAGTACTGGGATTAATGGCATGCACTACCATGCCTGGCAATGTGTTAAAAGAACAAGAAAATTGTATAAAGGGAGCGTTTATCAGAATATATCAGAGGGAGGTGTATGATTGTACTCTGCAGCCAGAAAGGGAATAGGAAATATTAACACTATGGGAAATTACTTATAACTTGCATTTTCATTTTAAAAAACCGAGAATCACCTTGACAACTCTTTTTGTTGTTGTCGTTGTTTCTTTGAGGCAGGGTCTCACTTGTAATCTAGGTTGGTTTCAAACTCATAGCAATCCAGTCCTTCTGTTGAAGGCATCCAAGTGCTTGGATTAAAAAGGGGAAATCATAGCTGCACCCTATCCACTTAATAGACCAAAGTGAAAAGAATTACCTCTTTGATTCTCTTTGCTTTGAGCAGCAGAGAATCTTGGGTTTCCCTGAAAGTTCCAACCCCCTATCAATAAATATCAAATGTTCGTGTCTCTGTGTTTATTCTTTGTCCAGTTGACCTGTCTAATAGAGAAAGTGAGGTATTGAAGTCCCTTACTATTACTGAGTTAGGTTTAATCTGTGTCTTAAAGTTATGTAGTGATTTTTTTTAATGAATTTGTGTGCACCAGAGTTTGATGCATATGTGTTAAGGGTTGTAATATCTTCTTGGTTGACTGTTCCTTTGATCCGAATGAAGTGACCCTCCTTATCTCTTCTGATTAGTTTTACTTTGAAGTCTATTTTGTCAGATATTAGAATTGCAGCCCCTGCTTATTTTTAATGCCATTTGCTTGGAGTATTCTTTTCCATCCTTTTGCCTTAAGGTAGTGCCTGTCCTTGAAGGTAAGATGGGTTTCTTGCAGACAGCAAAGAGATGAATTTCGTTTCTTAATCCATTCACTTAGCCTGTGTCTTTTGACTGGGGAGTTCAGTCCATTGAAATTTAAGGTTATTATTGAAAGATGTGTTGGCTCCTGTCATTTTGATTGCTCTTTGTGTTCTCTGTCTAATATTGTGTTTCCTCAATTATAACTTAATTTTCTTTTATTGCCCCTGGGGTATAGTTGTTTCTCTCTCTGCTATTTCTTCAAGTATTCTTTGAAGGGCTAGTTTTGCGGACATGTATTCTTTCAGGCTATTCATGTCATGGATGATTTTTCTTTCCGCCTCAACATTTTTTTCTGGGTAAAGTATTCTGGGCTGGCATCTATTGTCATGTAAAACCGGAAATACCTTCACCCAGGCTCTTCTGCTTTTCATAGTTTGCACTGATAAGTCAGCTGTAATTCTGATGGGCTTTCCTTTGTGTGTGACTTGTTTTTCTTTTTTCAGTATTCTCTCTTTGTTCTGTACATTTTTATCTTTTACTATGATATGTTGTGGGGAGTTTCTTTTCTGATCCTATTTGGTGTTCTATATGCTTCCTGTATTTGTATGGGGATGTCTTTCCTTAATTTCTGGAAATTCTCTTCTACAGTCCTGTTTAAGATCGCGTCAACACTATTAACCTAAAATTCTTCTTCTTCCATTCCTATGATCCATAGATTTGGTCTTTTCATGGTGTCCCACATCTCTTCCATATTCTTTACCTGTCTTTTTTAAAATTTTCCATAGTCTTTGCTTGAGTGGTCCAATTCTTCAACGTTACCCTCTAGATTTCTGCCTGAGTTTTCTTCAATGTTTATCTTTTGTGAATTCATTCAGAAGTTTATCCTTGTCTTCTTTCAGTTCTTTGATTTATTTGTTCATGTGTTCTTTAAATTTGTTGAATTCCTTGATCATGTTTATGATTGTTCTTTTAAAATCTGTGTCCTGGGTTATCTCTATGGGGTTCACCTTGTAGAACTCTTCTACAGGACTGATGGAGTTTGGTGGACACATATTATGCTGGATAGCTTTAGCGTCAACTTGACATACATGGGTTGAGGGAGCCTCAATTGGGGAATTGCCTTTATTGGACTTGCCTGTGGCCATGTCTAAGGGGCATCTTCTTGATGAGTCATGTGGGAGGGCCCAGCCCACTGCAGGTGGTGCCACCCCTGAGCAGGTGGGCCTATGTTGCTTAAGAAAGCAGGCTGAGCAGGGGCCAGGGGAGCATTCCTTTATGGCCTGTGCTCCAGCTCCTGCATCCAGGTTCCTGCCCTGAGTTCCTAACTTGATCTCCCTGATGAACTGTGACCTAGGAGATATAAGCTGAATAAACCTTTTCCTCCCCAAGTTGGTATTGGTCAGAGTATTTTGTCACAGCAATGAAGAACAAACTAGAACACAGTGTTTTTGCTTTCCATTTTATTATTCTTTCATTGTATTTTGGCATTCAAATTTCTTTTATTGTTTGTGATTCCGATAAGAGAATTGAGTTGAAATATGCTTCTGTTTGTATTATTGGTGTGCTTTGGTCCTTTTCTTATTGTTTATGTAAAGCTGGTTGAGTCAGATTTCACATTCTCTCATATTTTATTTTGGAGGGAACTGATGGCTTCAGATAGGCTGTTCAGGAGCACCCACAGAAGCCCAAGTCAGGTTCCAGTTAGGTAGACTCAGGCTTCGTTCTAAGGTTTGGACCCTTATTAGCAGGAACTCGGAGAAAATTCAGAAAATTCCCTAAAGGCATGGGGGGGCATATTTTGGGACTCTTATTTGGTCTCCTGTGTTCTCAGCCCCTATGCCAGAGGGAGGCCAGAACCTGGCACTCTCTGGTGGTGTGCTGAGATCACAGCCACTACAATGATGAAGGTCAGAGTCCACCATCTCAGGTTATCTGCTAGGATCTCAGCTTTAGCCTACCAAAGCCAGGGGTGCCCGGGGGCCTTGGGAGGAGCCTCACAAAATCCCAGGAGATGGGTATGATGCAATTAGGAGATGCTCACCACCACGTGGAGGCAGGATCCTGGTGATCTCATGCAGTCCCCTGTGTTCTCAGCCTCTGTGCCAAAGGGAGACCAGAACCCGACACTCTATGGTGGTGTGCTGAGATCACAGCAGCTACACCAATGGAGGTTAGAGGCCACCCCCTGAGGCCTTCTGGTAGGATCTCAGCCTTAGCCTACCCACATAGATAAAACTTTAAAATAAATAAATATTCAATTCTAATAATAGACAATCATTAACAATGATATTCTCTTATTCTAGTGTCTTAATGAAAATTTTTGACCAATGGTTTTATTAGATATAATTATAGCTAAGTGTATGATAAAATATTTTCATTAGAAATCCTACCTTTTTAAAAGATATTCTTCCTAAATTTAGATATTTAAAATTTCCACAATTCAAAGCAATGTTAAATTATTTAAAAGTTGGTTTCATTATTTTATTTACTGTCATTATCAATATTATTTTAAGTCAAGTGGAATTAAAGCCTGAAAATCAAGATAGCACACTGATTATCTAAAATTAATGATTAATAATACCCAAATAATATATTATTATTGTTCTTTCTCCCTGAATAACAGATTTTTATCTTCCTTTCAAAATTTATGATATTACCATTTACGCACTTTTTGTGCCCTCTGTCTTAATGATGAAGAAACATCATCAGATAGAATTGATTTTCTATGTTCATCACACAAATATGACTAGAGAATTTGATACATACATAAGTTTAATTTAGTTTTTTAGTTAAGATATGAACTAAGCATCTTAAAACGGTTATTTTGATAGTATTGAAATTAACCATTTATATATCATTATAGAAATAGCTTTTCCTTTCTACACTGAGAGGGTGAGTGTAAGATAATCTCCCTTAGCATGAGATAGGGGAATGTTGCTTTGCTTATTTTGGGCTTCTTTCTTCCTAGTTTACTCTTTGATCTTTCTGTTATGGATTTGGTTGGCCAAGCAGCATGACGGCCTAAACCCATCTTGCTATTCTGTTTTGAAACAAGCCAAAGAGGCTATAAAATCAGTTACATTTATACTGCAGTTCTCTCATTCAATAGGATGACAAGAGCCATGAGCTTAATTGTAATGTGTACATAGCATCATGAGACCTATTTGTGAAAATTAAATTGATAAAGTAATAGAAACGTCAAACTCAGGCTTCTACACGCATAGGTGCATGTGCACCTGTGAGTACACATGTGCACATACACACGCACTAATGCTACACACACACACACACACACACACACTCACACACACATAAATACAGAAAAAGTCTTCACAGATCATGTTTATATATCATGTTTATAATATAATATAATAGACCTTAATAAAAATAGGTTAATTTATTAACTACCATTATGTTTGTAAGTTTGACATAAGTAAGCATTTGCCCTATCCTAGTTTTGTTTTTTGTTTTTGTTTTTTTTTTTTTTTTTTTTTTTGAGACAGAGTCTCCCTGTAGTCCCAGCTGTCCTGGAACTCACTATGTAGACTAGGCTGGCCTCGAACGCACAAAGATCCGCCTGCCCCTACCTTCCAAGTGCTGGGATTAAAGGCGTGCGCCACCACTCCCAGTACCCTATCATACTTTTAAAACAAAATAAATCAAGACTCATTAAACTTCTAATATAATGAAATGTACAATAGCTAGAAAGTAAATCAAAGATGGACCAGTTCGCCCAGTTTCAAGACACTATACAATTCAGTTTACTAACACAAAAACTGTTGTGTATAAAACTTAACTGTTTTTTATGTATTCGTTCGATCATATATTCTGAATTCAATGAAGTTTGAATTAATAAATTTAGAATTTTGTTTAGCTATTGCATTTCAGCGAATTGGTGATATTATTTAATAGAAACGAAGAAAATATGCATTCGTTTTTAAAGCTTTTCATAAAATATGCATGTCTTGAAGGAGCACATACTATTCCCCATTTATTTTTTTATCACGGTATTAAATCAGTTTGCCGACAGCACAAGGGAAATTATAATGATTTAAAGAGTGAATCTTTATCAGTATTTGACAGAGAAGGGAAATGATGATAACACACAAACAGTTATTTATAACAAAATTTAACTTGAACTTGGCAGTTGCTCAGTATTTGATTTATGCATTTATTCTAGGCAAGAGAGCAGAATTTCATAGTCCGTTGGACATTCTTTTAAGCTGGCTTTTGAAATATGAAAATACATACTTTGTTTTTATGATTATGGAAATTCAATGAAAAAATAATTGTGTGGCTTGATTTCCAGATGATTTTCTTTATGTTACAACTTTCTTAATAGGTAGTCTGTGGTTTTTGACATGGTAAATGTCTGACCTTTTCCTGTTCAGTAATTGATACCAACAGTTTTCTCTTTGCATTTCTATCTCTAACCCTAAAGCAATGAGAAGCCTAAATAAAACATGAGAAATGTGACCCAGACATCCCATTTATAAAAAAAGACTGAACTTTGTGATGAGATTTAGAAATTTGTCTTTAGTTTTTTAATTTTAGAAATTTGATTCTATCCAGTTATTCACAGATAGTCTGGATTAGAGTTCACCGACTCTATTAAAACCTCAGAGAATTTATAATATCACTTCATGATATTTCTCCATGGTGTTTCTTGAAGAGGTACTTTGTAGGCTCGTTGCAGGATGTCTACTGTGAGAGTGCATTTGTCTGTGAAGCATTCTGGTATGTTCTTCTATCCAGTGATATTGTTACAGTTTCCTAGAAAGCCAAATAGCTTGAAATTTAATCTGTGCTTCCAAATATTGTTCAATATAAGTCATTTATGAGTGTAGAAGAATTTGAAAGGAGAATTAGTTCAATTTGCCTGTTTTGCCTAATATGCAATTGTTTTCTGTTATATTTTCCAATGCTTTGTTAAATGACTAATGAAAAAGGACCTTCAATATATCCCTTTAGGAAATATTTCCAAGTTCAGAAACATGAATATAAATCTATTTTCTGTAGCATTTAATGCCTTTTTGGTTGATTTCTGAAATGTAAATAATTAGTTATTTTTGAAGGGCTCACAACCTAAGTACTTGCAATTTCCCCACCATTCCTGTTTCTAAATGCAGCCCCCCCAATCCTTTTCTGCAAACTTGTACAACATTTCACATGCAGGGCTTACATGTATTTATAATACACTTTTTAATATACACATGACATTTCATTTACTTCACAATCAATACCTGAAAATTGTATATGAGACGTGCTTCATTTTAAAGTCCATTCTGCTTTTACTTTTGTCATAATTTATATTCTGGACAGCTAAACATTACAAACAGATAATGCTGTTTGATGCTAAAGTTTACTGTAAATTACTGTTGTTAATACAATTAATATTTAGTCAGCATCTTATGTAAGTCAGCCATAGGAAGGATGAGAG
Organism: Nannospalax galili; assembly: GCF_000622305.1. NCBI lineage: Eukaryota > Metazoa > Chordata > Mammalia > Rodentia > Spalacidae > Nannospalax > Nannospalax galili. The sequence goes on along the minus strand of NW_008348089.1, from coordinate 6,541,530 downwards.
AATTGGATGAGCTCCTCACAACCAAGAGTGTGAATGCACTGCTTATGTTTAAAATTGCCCGTTGTCATCATCATCAAAATGTGGATATTATGATGAGCCCCCTCTGAAACAACATAAAGCTTACTTTTCCAGCTGTTCTATTAAGGATTTTCTAGTCTTATATTATCCATTGAAAGAGTACTTTAAATTATGCATTCTTTCTAAAAGTCAGTGGAAACAAATGGCAGTTCTTTAGATCTAAGCAGAATATTACAAACTATCTAGTGACAATTCAATTTTTTAGGGAAGATTGTTCACTCAATGAATAGGAAACGTTTTCTCTTACCCTGAAAAATATTCAGAAACTCTCAGCAGGCATATTAAAACAGTTACATTTTCTTTAAAACTAAAAAAAAAAAAGAAAAGAAAAAGAAAAGTTACGATCTGTTCTCACACAACATTTACCCCCTGTTAAATATACGGGTAAATTCTTCATATTAGGATTACAATCCCAAATGAACCTATTCTGTAATCAAATTTCAGGAAAACACACACTCACTGAAAACATTATATAAGGCAAAGACTGGCCAAGGCACTGGCATCTCAAGGTAAGTGATGGAATAATACCTGAAGGTTTGTAGAGAAAATAATGACAAAATATAATGGTCGTTAATCACAGTGTTACCTATTACCCTTCTGTTAGTGTCATTGACTATGTCAATGGAAACATAACTAATTTATCTTCCTCATCAAAAGAAAAATTAAAATACTGACAAAGCACATACTATTAGTTGTCCTTAAAAATAGATGTTTATAGTTTATTTTAAATAGTAATGGAAAAATAACAGCAAGTATAATCCACATTTGTTCATTAGATTATTAATATCTGTGAATTAGTTCTATGTGCATTTGAGATATTTTCAGAAAAAAAGTCTTCTGATTTTTTTCCCTTATCCAAAGAACCATAATAAAAAATATAAAACAGATATACAAAGGAAATGACATTTTCTAAATACTCTTTTCTCCATGCATAACAAGTTCATTGTTAGCTTTTAAAATTGCTTTGCTTTATAAAGACCTTAAACTCTCTAAAATGAGTATTGAGTCTCCTGGAGATTTCCTTATTGGGCTTAATAAAATCCTCAGTAGGTTTCATGTGCTGCAGGTTGCCATCTTAAAAAAAATAAAAACTTTTAATTTTTAAAATTACAATCTTTTACTCACCAGGTGTCTTTTCATTAGTCTGTGTGGTTGTGTGCCTGAATATTTATTTTACAAGTCCATTTAGCAAACAGGCTTCTTAAAGAGGTAAGATGTGAGATATTTCATTGCACCTTTGATTGCAGTTATTTAAAGGATAACTACATGCTTGACTCATATTTAGA
>NW_008348089.1:6533602-6539574 GCF_000622305.1 Nannospalax galili | reverse complement strand
ACTCCAAAATAGGGAAGTGCTTAGTACTAAATTGTATGTTGTTCTTATGTATGTCACTGAAAATTCAACAAAAGGCTGGTCTGGGTTGTGTTTATGACCACAGACATACAGAAGTATACATACATATGTTTTCTCAGTTGAATCTTTCTCAAGTCAGCTACCTAGTCTTATTAAATTTTACTCAAATAGAATCAAATAAGGAATCAGTACACATGGTTTACATAAATACACATTTTGAAAAGTCTGTACAGTGTAATTCAGAAAGCTCTAGCTGGGTTCATTTTAAAAATAAAAGAACATTGCATTAAGGAAATATAAAACTAACTTCTTAGAATCTGAATTTAGAATAACCTTTTATTTTGCAAGAATACAAATATATTCAAAGAATATCTTTAAATTTATTTATTTATTCATTTATTTTATATGTATGAGTGTTTTGCCTGCATGTATGTATGTATACTCATGTGTGCCTGGTGCCTACAGTGGCCAAAGAAGGCAATGGATTTCCTGGAACTGGAGTTACAGACAGTTATAAGCTTCAAGGTGGGTGCTGCGAATTTAACCTGGGTCCTCTGCAAGTAACCAGTGCTCTTAACTGTTGAACCATCTCCCCAGCCCCTGTATATCTTATAATCAAGATTAATAACATAGCTAGAAGGACTATAAAGGAGATTATGTTATTGTCATTTTTTTTCTTTCCTTTACCATTAATGGCCCTGTAACTTCCTGTAGTTAGCCCTCTCTCTATAAAATCATGCAAAGCTGAATTTAGTTTCAGTCTGCACTTTCCATTTCCTTTGACCATTTTTGTTCCAACTGGATGATTTTCCATCTCTAAATCCAGCCAGTACAGTTCAGTCTTCCAGAAGATATATTAAACAATACCACTTGGTCTCTTTAATATTTGTTTCTTTTTTAAAATTTTTGCTCCTTGGCTCTGTTTTCCTATTTCTGCTGCTTTCAGTTGGCTGTTCTTAATCTGCCTTTGTACTTAATTTTTATTGTTTTTTCCTTTTTAATTAGACTTTAAGTACAGGAGCTTGTGATGTTCCATTTTTTTTCATCAGTGTACGATGATTCGCAAAGCAAGTTAACTTATAAAGAAATAAGTATCTCCTCCCTTTGCATCCCTGGGCCACCAGCTTCTTGGGGTCAGCATCTTTCCTGGGTAGGTTGGATGGTGTCCACTGCACCTTGCCTCTCCCAGCATCATTCAGCCTTCCAGCTCCCATACCCCATCTCTCCTCCTAGACTGAGCAATGGCCCATGTCTTGTCTTGGCACCCCGGATCCCTTGACTGACCTCTTGGCCCAGAATCCACACTACTTCCTGATCCTTTGCATCCAGAACAAGCCAATTCCTTCCTGTAGTCCCCAGGAGACCTTGGGGCCTTTTTCCCACCCCCACCTCCATTCTCATTCCTGGGTGGCACAGCCACCAGCTTCCTGGAGCCAGCATCTTTTCTGAGCCCAGAGCCCAGGCCAGCCCAGCCCCCAAATTCCTGAGGCCAGCATCTTTCCTGGAGGAATGCAGATCTTAGGAGAAAGCCTGAGACCATCTGATCCTCATCCCTATTAGGCCTCTGTGGGAATTCCTGAGCAGCAAGAGAAAAGCAATTAAACCCCTCCAATATAAAATCAAAAGCGAGGACCTGAAGTCTAGAACAACCAGATTTTCATGCCCAACAAGTAAACCACAAAGGCACTTTATAAACTTTACAAAAAGAAGCAGACCTAAACTCAAAAAAGGAAGGCTTGAATCTCACAAGAATTAGAAACTACAAAAGAAATACACATGCCAAAGTCACAGAGAAAAAAATAATCACATGAAAAACCAAAATAATATATCCCCACCAAGTACCAAGAGTCTGCTAGAGGAATACAATGATAACCCCCTAGAGATAACACAGGAAATGGAACTCGAAAGAACAATTATAAACAAGATAAAAGAATTCAGTGAATTTAAAGAACACACAAACAAAGGAATCAAAGAATGGAAAGAAGATAGGGATAAATTTCTGAATGAATTCAGAAAAGACTTAGAAATATTGAAGCATACTCAGGATGAAATGAAGAAGGAAGTGAAACACTCAGTAAGCAAATTAGAAATGACTGGAGAAAGCCTTACCAACAGGATGAATGAAATAGAAAACAGAATATCAAGGCTGGAAGATACCAAGCAAATGGTACTTAGAAAAAGCAGGCATTGCAATTCTAATATATGACAAAATAGACTTTAAACTAAAACTAATCAGAAGAGATAAAGAGGGCAACTTTATTCTGATCAAATGAACAATAGACCAAGAAGATATTACAGTCATGAAAGTATATTCACCAAATTCTGGTGATTTCATCTTCATAAAAACAATACTACAGGACTTTAAGAACCAGGACAATCCCAACTCATTAATAGTAATGGACTTCAATACTCCATTGTCTCCATTTGATAGATCAACAAGACAGAGAATTAACAGAGACATCTGAATTAAACAATACCATATATCAAATGGGCCTAACAGGCATCTACCAAATATTTCACCGAAGTACCAAAGAATCTACTTTCTATACAGTGCCCCATGGAACTCTCAAAAATCGACTATATACTGGGGCACAAAACAAGCCTCAACAAATACAAAAAGATTGAAATAATTCCATGCATTCTATCAGAACACAATGCAATAAAGCTTAAAATCAACACTGGACGAAACCCTACAAATGACATGAACTCCTAAACAGTCATTGAGTCAAAGGAGAAATTAAGAAAGAAATGAAAGTATTCCTGGAACTAAATGAAAAGGACAATACAACACAGTAAAACCTCTGGGACATGCTGAAAGCAGCCCTTATGGGGAATTTTATAGCTCTAAGTGCCTACATTAAAAAAATCAGAAAGAGCACAAATAAATGAAAAGCAACAATAAATGGAACCCAAACCCAGAAGACAAGAAGAAATGACAAAAATCAGAGCAGAAATTAATGAAATAGAATAAAAGAAAACAATACAAAGAATCAATGATTCCAAGAGCTGGTTTTTGAAAAGATGAAAAATATTGATAGACCACTAGCCCAGTTAACCAAAAGAAAGAAAGAGCACCCCCAAATCAACAAAATCAGAGATGAAAGGGGAAACATCAAAATAGACACCAAAAAGATCCAGAACATTATAAGGGAATACTTTAAAAATGTAAACTCTATTAATTTGAAAATGCTAAAAGAAATGGACAGGTATCTAAAAGCATGGAACCACTAAAACTAAACCAAGAAGAGATAAATAGCTTAAATAGTCCCATAACACATAATGAAATTGAAACAGTAAAATGAAATCTCCCAGCTAAAAAAGACCAGGACCAGATGGTTTTACAGCAGAATTTTACCAGACATTTAAAGAAGATCTGCATCCAATACTACTTAATTTATTCAAAAAAATAGAAATGGAGGACACAACCAAAAAAGAAAACTATAGACCCATAATCCTTAATGAACAGATGCAAAAATTCTCAACAAAATACTTGCAAACTTCATACAGACACACATCAAAAAGATCATCCACCATGATCAAGTAAGCTTTATCCCAGAGATGCAGGGATGGTTCAATATATGTAAGTCTGTAAACATCATAAACCTTATAAATGGGCTCAAAGATAGGAACCACATGGTCATCTCAATAGTTGCAGAGAAGGCCTTTGACAAAATTCAACATGCATTTATGTTCAAAGTCCTAGAGGGAATTGGAATGGAGGGAACATACCTCAACATAATTAAAGCCATATACAACAAACCCACAGCTAATATTCTAAATGGAGAAAATCTGGAAGCATTCCTACTAAAATCAGACAAGGCTGTCCACTACCTCCATACTTTTTTAACATAGTGCTTGAAATTCTTGCAAGGGCAATAATACCAGAGAAGGAAATTAAAGGAGTAGTAACTGGAAAAGGAGAAATCAAATTATCCCTTTTTGCCAACGATATCATATTATATCTAAGAGAAGCCAAAAATTCCACCAGAAAACTCCTAGAAATGCTTAACACTTTCAGGAATGTGGCAGGTTACAAAAGTAATCTACAGAAGTCTGTAGCCTTTCGATATACCAATAACAAGTAACCAGAGAAATTACATGGAAACACTTTCTGTCCCAATAGCTGAAAAAAAAAAAAAATCTCGGACTAAACCTGGCCAAAGACATTAAAGACTTCTACAATGAAATTTTTAAATCTTTAAAGAAAGAGTTTGTGGAAGACACCAGAAGATGGAAGCATCTCCCATGCTCATGGATTGGAAGAATTTATATTGTGAAAATGACCATCCTACTAAAAGCCATTTATAGACTCAATATAATGCGAATCGAAATCCCCATGACATTCTTCACAGAATTGGAAAAAAACATCCTAAGATTCATATGAAAGCAAAAAAGACCTCAGGTAGCCAATACAACTCTGAGCTAAGAGCAATGTGAGGGAGGTTATGATAACAGATTTTAAACTGTATTACAGAGCTATAGTGATAAAAATGTGTACTGGCACAAAAATGACCCGTAGATAATTGGAACAAAATTGAAACCCAAATATGAGTACATGCAATTTCAGCCACCTGATATTTGACAAAGGGTCCAAGAACATTCACTGGAGGAAAGACAGCATGTTCAACTCTCAAGAGAGGTGGGACCATAGGATAAGGGTATTATTAAGGGAGAAAGGGGAAAAATGGGGGCACCTTAAATCGGGAAACCATAGTGGAAGGGTTAGACATTGTGAGAGATAAATAATGCCTAGCTAGTTTAAAAAAAAAAAAAAAACGGAGGGAGCCATATTAGTCCAACAACCTACTGACAAATTATACATGCAAACTAAACCCCTATCTTTCATCTTGCACAAAAGTCAACTCCAAATGGATCAAAGGCCTCAGTGTGAAGCCTGTAACTCTACAGCTAGCTCAAGGAACATAATGTATGTCTAGGCAAGGTTTATCTGAGAATGTTTCATCTTTGCCCCAGCTTTGTCTACATGGCTCATGGTAATCAAAAGTACCAGACTGGTGGAACTAACCTTCTTGGATGTTTAACAGCTATACTTTGAGGTCTATACTAATTTCAGTCAGAGGGACATAAAGGACAGTTTTTCTCCTTGCCCTCCCTAGGTCTAGGAAAAGATTTTCTAAACCAGACATCAATTGCTCAGGAAACAAGGTCAAAAATCATCAAATGGGACCGCATTAAACTAAAAAGCTTCTCTACATCAAAAGAAGCAACCAAGGAAGTTAAGAAAAAAGCCCACAGAATGGGAGAAAGTCTTCACCAGTAACACATCTGACAGAGGTTTTACATCCAGAATATATAATGAACTCAAAAAACAAAGAATCAAGAATGGAAGCAACCCAATTTAAAGATGGGCTAAAAAGATGAAGAGAAATTTCTCAAAGGAAGAAATAAAGATGGTTAAGAAGCATCTTCAAAGGTGTTCATCATCTTTACTAATTAGGGAAATGCAAATTAAAAGAACTTTAAGATTTTATCTTACCCCAGTCAGACTGGCTAAGATCAAGAGAGCAATTGATACCAAATGTTGGATAGGATGTGGGGAAAGAGGAGTGCTCATCCATTGCTAGTGGGAATGTAAACTTGTTCAACCCCTTGGAAAACAGTGTGGATAACTCTTTTTTTTCTTTTTTTTTTTTGGAGAACTCTTTAAAAACTAAAAATTAAGCTACAGTTTGACCCAGTTATACCACGCCTTGTCATATACCTAAAGAGCTCATCCTATTGCAGAGACACTTGTACATCCGTGTTTGTTGCTGCTCTTTTCACAATACCTAAGAAATGGAAGCAACCTAAATGTCCCTCAACTGAAGAGTGGATAACAAAAATGTGATACATTTACAGCCGGGCACTTTGGCACAGGCCTTTAGTCCCAGCACTCTGGAGGCAGAGGCAGGCAGGTCTCTGTGAGTTCAAGGCTAGCCTGTTCTACAAAGTAA
>NW_008348089.1:6532183-6533359 GCF_000622305.1 Nannospalax galili | reverse complement strand
GGCTACTAAGTTCCAGAAGACTATGGGCACCTCTCAAAATGTCCTGCAACTGTGGTGAGTCACCTTTCCTCTTAATCAAGGAGACCGTGGAGACCCCACCAGATGGACTTGAACCAGTGTCCAGTCTACAAAGAGGAGGGTCAATACAGAGGAAACATTTCCTCCTTGCTTCCATGTGAAGCCAGCCCCAGTAAAGCAGGACATTTGACTTATCTTCTCATAGAAGGAACTGGTAAAACAAAGGAGCCAGGGGCTCCTCCCAAGCCCATGTGACTCCTGAGGAACAGATTCTCAAACGACCTTAAGAGTAAAAATAAATTGATTTATCTGGGCCTACTGTATGTCTTAAACACCAAAAAGGAAAGTATAACCAAGGAATAAAGAGATCAATATAATTCTTTAATAGTCCATGTGTTTAGCTAAAGGCTATATAACAAGAAACAATACCAGATAGGAGATACCTTCCTTTGAGTTTTTGACCAGGGTGGCCCAAGATACTTCCAGACTATAACGCAGCATAGAATTGGGAAAATGAACAGCAGACCCCAATCATATGTATGGAAAGTATAACCAAGGAATAAAGAGATCAATATAATTCTTTAATAGTCCATGTGTTTAGCTAAAGGCTATATAACAAGAAACAATACCAGATAGGAGATACCTTCCTTTGAGTTTTTGACCAGGGTGGCCCAAGATACTTCCAGACTATAACGCAGCATAGAATTGGGAAAATGAACAGCAGACCCCAATCATATGTATAGGAATACTTTGCAGAGACACTTCTACATCCATGTTTGTTGCTGCTCTTTTCACAACAGCTCAGAGATAGAAGCACCCTAAGTGTCCCTCAATTGATGAGTGGATAATGAAAATGTGGTTCATTTATGTGATGGAGTTTTACTCAACAGTAAAGAAAGATGAAATAATGAAATCTGCAGTAAAATGGATGGAACTAGAAACTGTTATACTAAGTGAAGTAACACAGACTCAGAAAAAAAAAATCGACATATGCTGTCCCTCATATGTGGATCCAGAATCAAACCCTAAGTGAGTATGTATCCAGACATAACTACAGGAACCAGGATAATGGAAAGGAGCCAGGGAGGTAAAGGAAAAGAAAGAACCTGAAAGAGAAAAACAGTAGGAAACAGGTGTTAATAAGGGAGATATGGATAA
>NW_008348089.1:6530800-6531267 GCF_000622305.1 Nannospalax galili | reverse complement strand
TCTTCCTTTGAGTTACTGGCCAGGTGGCCCAAGAGACTCCCAGACAGTAACCCAGCACAGAAATGGGAAAAAGAAGAGCAGACCCCAATCTTATCTAAAAGAATGTTGGCAACTGATTGCTGCTAGATGAGGAAGAGCTGATTTTCCTAAAACAAGGAACTCTGGATAGGCTGACTACATTCATTGGATGAACAAGTCCTGGGGAACGGCTGGGGCCACCAACAACACATTGGACAGTAACAGGGATGATAGAGTATATGGGCTGCAGTTGTAGGGGGAGGCTATGGGAGGGTGCCATTTGGGATGTGGGTATATAGATGAATAAGATTGTTTGGGATGTTCTGTATGATATACAAACAACAACCAAAAACATAACCAAATCCTTATAAGTGAATATGTATCCAGACATAATTACAGGAACCAGGGTACTGAAAAGGAACCAGGGAGTTAACAGAAAAGAAAGAATA
>NW_008348089.1:6529148-6529833 GCF_000622305.1 Nannospalax galili | reverse complement strand
AAAAACAAAAAGGATTTAACTATAAAATATAACCAAACCCTATCTTTAAGAAGTTACAGATTACTATCTATAGAACTGGGAAAATGAACAGCAGACCCCAATCTTATCTAAAGGAATATTGACAACTGATTGCTGGTAGATGAGGAACAGCTGATCTTCCTAAAACAAGGATCTCTAGATAGGCTGACTAGATTCAGCAGATGGACAAGCACCAGGGAATGGATGGGGTGCTGACAACACAGTGGTCAGTAACAGGGATGACAGAGTATATGGGCTCTAGTGGGGGGGTTGGTATGAGAGGGTGCCATTTGGGAAGTGGGTATATAGATGAATAAGATTGTTTGGGATGTTCTGTATGATATACAAACAACAACCAAAAACATCAACCAATAAAAAAAAAGAGTTATATTTGAGGAGGACGCATAAGAATTTATTTCTTGTTAATTAGTAGAGGTGAAACACATTACCATTGAAAATCTACCTGATGACTTTATATCCATGCTCAGGTGACAAAGATTTTAGAAAGTAACTTAAAGAGAAGAACAGTAGGAAATAGGCATTAATAAGGGAGATATGGATAAAATTGGGATTATTTTAAGGGGAGTATGAAGGAGGTTTATACAAGGAACCTTTGGGATAAGGGGAAAGAAGGAGCTCAAGAGAGGTGGGAACATAAAATAATAAA
>NW_008348089.1:6511744-6527978 GCF_000622305.1 Nannospalax galili | reverse complement strand
TTCTGTGTGATACACACACACACACACACACACAACAAATTTAAAAAATATTGTAGTTGGGGAAGCATGAAAATTTACGTCATGCTAATTAGTAGAGGTGATAAACATTACCGTTGAAATCTACCTTTATATACATACACAGGCACCAAGAATCCAAGTGCAACTGATTATAACTAGTAATATTCAGATACATAGAGATTAGAGATGCATGTGCAAACATCTAAATGTTAGTAGAATTAAAAATGAGTTTTATTCTGAGTTCAATATTTTATAACTGTATTAATTCAACAGCAAACCTAAAAATTTTATGGCCACTTTTGAAAGAGATGTATCTTTGTTCTGAAAACTGTTAATGAGTATGTTAAAGCTGTAATGAAATGCTTCGTCTAAAATTTTTTTAATTTAGTTTTTCTGTATGAAACAGTATATTTTAAAATTAAATAGAGATCTTTTTTAAAGGTCAAAGCCTCATTCAATTTTATGTCTTATAGGGTTTATATTAAGTTCAGTATTGTATAACTGCATTAATTCAACTGTGAGCCTAAAAATTTATAGCCTATTTTAAAAGAGATGAGTCTTTTCTCTAGAAATTGTTATTGAATATGTTAATACTGTAATTAAATGATTCTTCTAATCATGTGGTTATTAAATAAATAATTAAAAAAAAAGAAAGAGTTTATTTAGCTCACAGTTTTGGAAATAAAAGCCAGGAAAGCCAGGTGCCCATGGGCTCTGGTGATGCATAGTTTTGAATGGCAAGAGTGTGTGAGAGAGGAAGAGTTCACTACACTAAACAGATAGGAAGCCCGAGGTCAGGCCCACTCGTCCAGCTCCAGATGCTATGTAAACAACTTCAGTTCCTTTTATGAGCAGCTTCTGCAGTAAGCTAAGGATCTCATACCAGACCTTGCCTCTGAGTGGTTTGAGCACAGCCCCTTACAACAGGTAACCCGTTGGGAAACGCACTCAAACATATGCAAACCATAGGTCAGCTTTCCTCACCAGTATTCTGGGATATAGAAAGCAAAGCTTTTCTGTAAAGGGCAAATCGTAAATACTTTGTTTTGCATAATATATAGTCTTAGTTGCAATTTTGCTAATTAATATTAAGCACAGTGCAAATTGAATGGCTCAGTTTCAGTGTACTGCTTTGCTTATTTTCTTCTACCTAAATTTTGTGTGTGTGTGTGTGTGTGTGTGTGTGTGTAACTCCACCAAAATTGTTTTTATCTGTTATATTTGAAGAACATTAATTTTTTAGAGGGAATGTTTTGGTAGACTTTTTTCTTGTTTTCATGTCTCTAGATCTTTCAGTGATGTTGTCAGAGCAATTATCAAATGTACTGATCTGTGCTTTTGAGAGTCTGCTTCCTGGGAACTCTGCCCCAGTGTGTATCTTGACCTCTTTTTATCATTATCTTTATTGTTTCTATCTAGGTCGTTTTTAAATTGTACATCAGTTTCTCTCCAGGACAGGATATTGCTTTGAAAGAGAACTTAGTAATTTTTGAAATTAATTTTTAAAATTTTTATTGAGTTTTTGTATATTTCATGCAGAGCATCTTGATCAATCTTAATCACCTTTATAGCCCCCTCCCCACTGACACCCTCGCATATTATTATTAATATTATCATCACAATCATTAGATTTCATAGGGTTATTACTCATTTTATGATGTCCCTTGTTTTCACTAAAAAATGTTAGTCTACAAATTTGGCTTCACTTTCTCTTCTGCTCTCTGATTGGCTGGCTGTACCCTCCTGGGCCAATAGAAAATTCAGTGCCCTTTGGTGCCCCACTGCACAGCTATTAGCTTTTGAGGGCTGTGGACTGGCATGTTTCTCACTGGCTCTCTGTTCTTTGAGGTTCTTGAAGCTGGGAGCTTCTGTTAGGACCTTTTTATGCTCAGATTTTTAGTTTCATGAGAGGAACTGGAAGGACTCAAAGCTATTCAGTGTCTGTGCTTTAAAATAATCATCTATTTATTAAGAAAGTTTTTTATTTATTTTTCTTTTATGTGTATCACTTGACAACTTTTATTTTCAAGCTAGGAACAGTCATGTTATTATTTGAAAATTTTTATTTATTTAGCCGTTAACTGATTTATTATTTTAAAAATCAAAAATCGTATTTACTTTTTGAATGTCTACTATATTTCAGGGATATGGCTAAATGTTTATTGTTAAGGTAACATAAAAAGTTCTGGGCACCAAGTCAAGTAATTTAACAAAGAATGGCCCATTTCCTTTTGAAATTGATCAAGTTTCCATTTTCTATATCCAAGGCCAGGAATAATTATGCTGCAGAAATTTCACAGAGCTTTGGTGCTGGGATGTTTTGTTTATTGCATAATTGAGCGAATACACCGCTAAACAATAGTTTGCTGTTTGCAGTTGCCACAAGATTGACTATGGTCGAGAGGAAAACATGTCATTCTACTTTATTATGCTTATTTATTTCCACATTTAAACCTTTGCTGTTGAAGAGGTTTGTGTTCCCATTAGTTGAAGTGAAGGGAGATGTTGGAAATCTGAAGAAGAAATATAAAACAATAAATCCTTCAAATGCTCAGATTGACGCACCTTCAAAAATTTAAATAGGAAATGCTTTTGAAGGTTTAACATTGGTACTTACTGTTCAGTCACTTAATACAAGAACTCAACTGACATTGTACTGCATGGAAGATACACTGACTGTTCAACTAGCCAAGCATTGTTGTTGCCTCAGTGTGTGCTTGGCTGCTCGTTTCCATACTTAGCTTTCCTTAGTGTGCAGACCAGATTACCTGGCTAGCAGCATCTTTGCACATCGTTTAGATATTTCCACATTTTGCATTTTGCAACATCACCTTAAAATATAGTATTTATTTTTAAAAACCACCTGGGGCTAGAATGATGGCTCAGCAAGCAGTCAAGAGCTCTGTCTATTCTTACAGAGGACTGGGGTTCAGCTCACAGCTCCCACATGGCAGCTAACAACTCTCTGTTCCTGTTCCAGAAGAATGCAATGCCCTCTCTGACCTCTGCTGGTGTTGCATGCTTGGGTGTACTTACGTATGTGCAGGCAAAAGATTCATACACATAAAATAATAAATACTAAAAATATTATAAAAATGTTTACATCTAATTGATGAGTATTTAACACATTTAATACATACCAAATGTTTTATTTACACACAACTAGATTTTTTTTCCTCAGGGATAACATGCCTGCACATTCTTAAATGCATTTCTAGCCAATATGTGGTCCAAGAATGAATACTTGACAGCTACAATTATCAAATCTTTGCTCCTCTAAATCATAAACTGCATCTAGCAAGACCCCTGTTACTTTATGCATCTGAAATTTCAGTAATCCCCTGACTTAATGTGTAAATTCTTATTCATAAGTATAAAAAGGAAACCCCCAAACTGACTATCGAATTCTACATGAAGAATGACCAAGGTGGAGACCAGCCTGGGGGGTATGTACAGAGTTCAAAGCCACCCTGGTTTGCACAATGAGACCCTAGCCTATAAAGAAGTTAAACCATCAATCATTTTCCATGTTGTGATGTATCACAGATAGCACTAAAGGATGGTAGAGGGAGACAGCAATGCTTTTAAAAAGTAATTCTGCTTAATATTCAGACAGTAGGCTTTCTCTGGTGAATTCAGTTTAGGCTCTAGATGAATCCTGTGCAGGAGCTTTATTCACATTTTCACTGATGAGAAGCTAGAATGCACTTCAATGATTTGGCTACAAGATTCCTGATTTTGATAGGCAGCACAACATATGTATCTTAATAAGACACAACACAGTGTAAGATGCTCACTATATATTGGCATTTTCTGTTAAAAATATTTTAAATATCCCACTTTTGAGGGTGAGAATTTTGAGAAATAGAAAAATTTGTGGTTATTTGCAAAATAGAAGAAACATCAGTAATAAAGGCTATAATTGAACAAAACCCACTCTTGGCTCTAGCGGCCTCACTGAGGTGTTCCTGGGCTTGTCCTTTCTTCATCCTCTTCCTCCTGACACTGATGTGGAGGCTCCTAGCGACTGACCTGTGGCAGCTGTGGACTTTATGTCAGGCACTGTAGCTTGACCTTGATTTCTCTAGAAGGTGAAGAAATCTTTGCCTTAATAAGAAGTACATTGACCCAGTAATTGCAGATCTGGGTTAATTGCTTTGGTAATTGCAGATCTGGGTTAATTACCACTGTAGTTATTGATGTTACTTTTGTTTTAGTCTTCTCATTCAATCTTTCTGTATTGTTTCCTTTAACTTTAGAAAGGGGAGGGTGCTAGCTATCTTCAGTATTCTAGCTCTGGCCATTGCTTCCTTAGCTCTGAGTCAATCTTGTTTGGAGCATATGCTCTGAGCAGGAGTGTCAATGGCAATGGCAGCACGTTCCTCCATCCTGGATGTTGGAAACACTTGTCCCTCTGGCATCTTGTGTTCCTTCATGTCTTGTTACCTTGCATTGGCTTTGAAACGTCTCCTAATAATCTAGACATTTTTCCTTTGTAAATTATTTGCTACTTTTACATGAAAACCTTGAAGATTTTGTCTTTGTTTCAAAGAATATAGTCCTGAATAATTCTTTGAATTGATTTTTCCCTGGAGAACCTTTTTAAAGTATAAAGTATGGTACTTTTATTGGGAAATTTTTTTGTTGATGAATTCTTAGTTCTATTACATTGACTTGTTTCTATATAAAATATTCTCTATTCCTTCCCAGTCTTTCATTATGCTGGTCTCTCTGCCTTTCAATCATTTCGGCTTCTCTCTGCTTTCCTCCCCTCCCCTCCCCTCCCCTCCCCTCCAGTCTCCTCCTTTCTCCTTCCCTCTTCATTACCCCACTCTCTCCTCTCTCTCTCAGTTTAACCACAGAGGAAAGATCTTCAGTTTTGCACAATCCATGAGTAGATACTGAGATGAATGCCCCAGTTATCTCCAATAGCAATCATTCAGTATTCAATAACATGACATCAGAGCTGTAGTAGAGAGCACAGCATACATTTTTAAATAATTTCATTTTATGTAATTAAAAATTTGATAATATGGGAACAATTATCACGGAGAAAGTAATGCCATTGAAAATCATTTCTATAAAAGTTTAAAAAATGAATAAATATTTTATAAATGAGGCAGCCCTCTCCATTCTCATTCACTTTATCCAAGAAATGCATTTTTCATATTACATATTCTCAGAACTTGGGAAATGAAGACTATTCAAATAATTCTGAAAATCTTTTGAGAAATGTTGAGTAACTAGCTGTTAAACATGAGAATATAATTGCATATAATATCAGTATCTTCTCATTTCAACAATTACTGTCCACCTATCCATCTCTTCATTTGTCCACAAAACTATTTAAAACTTCATAGAGTAGTGTTAAGTTTTAGATGTACCTGTGTGTAAGTGAAGTTTTAGATGTACTTGTGTATAAGTGCAGTTTCAGTTTCACTGATGTAGAGCACTTAAGAAAAGATGGACTTCAGACCCTAGACCTGGGTCTCCACCCCTGCTATTCTGAGTGCTGGAGCCTGAGGTAAATTGCATAATTCCAAGCCTTTGTTTCCGTATGTGTACAACAAAGACAACAGGTTCATTATAAAAGCAGTAAGTGGAATGATGGTTTTAGGTTATGCCACATGGCTAATAACTAGGTAAGCAAGAAATGAACCTTTGCTGTTCTTTGATGTGGGTCTAGAGATGCATGATACAAAGCCAAGCTACAGAATAAGCTTCCCTCGATTTTCTAAAATGACCAGCTTTTCACTGTCTGAAAGTTTATCGTTTATTCATTTGGTGGGTTAAAAATTTTCATTGTCACCCTAACAGTGAAGGAGTTGCAGACATTAACCATGTACTTGTGGTAACGTGAGAGGAGAGAAGGATAGGGAGTGAAAACAAAGTGGTTTTGAAAAAAACTGTAAATGTTGAATATCAAAACAGGATAGGAGAACATGGAGGAAACGAAGAAGCTGCCGAGTCTGAGGGAGACTCCAGTGAGGACAGATATTTTCCTCCTGCTTCACGTCTCCTATCTCTGTCATTTATTCAAATTTATCTTAAGGCAATTTTCTTGTCTCTAAAATTGGCCTGTCTCTGCATTTGCCACAGGAGGCTAAGTGACCACATACTCAGAAGCTCAATTTCTGATTGCTCAGGTTCAGCTGTCCCGCAGACTCCGAGTCAGCACTCTGCAGGGTGTTACTAGATGTTTTAGCAATTGGTACAGTGGCGACAGTTGTACCTAAGTCAATTTAATTCATAAAAGACATAGCAAATTATATAGATGTGAGTGCCTTTTACAAATGTCAGCCCCTCTCTCTAAATGGCCTGCATCTGCTCTCTTTTTCTCTGCTCTAATGCATAGAAGTTAATGTATATATGCATGTATGCACGTAGATATACTTCTGTTTATGCATGTTAGGATGTTATACAAATACATTTAAAAAAACATTCATTTGTGGGATTTTTTTGTGACTCTAATATTAAAAGTTCTTTTGGTAGTAGTATTATTTATCCAATATATATATCATGAACTCTGTTAATTTTTTCATTCATATCATTTATTTGAGGGAATTTTTCACAAACTATTTTGTTTTTAATAATTTTGTATGATTGAGACATGGATACTACATTACATAATCGGCTTCATTAGTAACTCTGTCCTAGGTTCAATATCTCATCGATATTGTTCTCATACCGTTTTCTTAAAACACTGATTTGTGTTGAAAAAGACTGTCCTAAGAGAAAATCAGATTAAAAAACATAACATTTCAGAAAGTCTCCTGAGGGTGAGTTTCAGTTGTTTGTTCAAACTGAAAGAAAAAGAAATAGTCGTCAAAATGACCAAGGGAAATGCAGCCCCCGGTTGCCTTGGTTACCTAATGACACTATTTAAGATGGACTGTCAGATACCATTAGGTTCAGTGATATATTCTGTAGTTTAGATGAAAACAGAATTTTCACTCAGCAGGGAGAAAGTAAGAAGTGCTCTTATTCTGGTCAGGCTCGGGGATGTTGTTCTCTTTTGTTTGTGCTGTGGGATAGCGTTGGCAGCAATAAATACAAAAGCCATCCAGGGCTTCTTGCATCACAGTAAATTTCTTCTGATGCAGAGAAGGCTCAGCCACTCTGGGTTCTCATTGTGACAATGATAACAGAATTAATAAGTCAATTCAGAGCTAAGTTCAGTGATTATATTGAATGACTATAAAGTCCATTCCAATATTTACTACAAAAGCATGAATATCATTTCATTATTTCTGAAAAGTCAGTTTTAAAGTATCACTACCCGAATGAAGTGTTGGTTAAAAGGCATTGTGAGATAGGCAAGCCTATGCTACCATTTGTTTTCCTAACACACATAAACAAATGCCTGAACTTTTTTTTTCCTTTCTGTTTGGAACTGGGCTTGGACTCAAGCATAAGAAAAATAAATATGCTAAAATTATATACTTTTCAAAAATATGCTTATGTTTTATATGTACATGCTAAACATTCTAATTTTTAAGTATTTGATTCATGAAAACGATGGCATTTAAAGCCTTCATATTGACTTCCCTCATATTAGCTGGTAAGATGTATCTGAGGACTGAACAGTGAGAAACTGCACAGGACTCATACCAGGAGTTCAAATGCAGTCACTCATATTTTACATAATTGTGTCATTTGGTCTGTTTCCCTCGGTGGTTGTTGAATAGAAATTCTAATGTTCATGTAGAGAGACAATTTTCATGGATCTTCAAAACAAAATATGCCATCCAAAAAACACTGAATGACTCTAAATATCTCAGCTATGTAGATCTAGATATTCATCCTTCCCTGCTAGGTGTAATTTCAGACTGGGTCTTTCCTCTGTAGGAAGAGGCTGTAAATAAGCAGATGGACTCTGTAGTGCACACTTGTAAAACAGTTCTACTGTGGAAGTCTGTAGTCATATTGTTTCTAAATGGGAATTCTATTTGAAAATTTTAGCAACCAGTGAAAACAAGCATTTCAAAACTGCGTGGCAGATTACTTTTCATCTGTTTATGTTTCAGTCTGAAGAGAGTGTGTCAGATGTCACAAGTCAGGGGGTATGTCACCTTAGATTACAGGCCGCCCCACCACAGTCTACTGCAGTAGCCTGATGTACTCTGACAACACAGTATGAGTTTTATGGGCATGGCATGAATTGTGTCTGCCTCACACAAAGACGTATGATTTTATGCTTGCTTAACTCCACCTGCAGGGCTCTTCACCGAGGTTGAGAAACTACCAGGTTATGTAACTGAAGTAATTTTCAAAATGGCCACTTAAACACCCTGAGAATGAATTTTCGAGTTAACAAATCTTTTTGGAGCTAGAAGATGAGTAATCATCAAGGTATCTTTGGGGTTAGTGTTAAAAGAGGAAGTCAGAAGCTGTGAAAGAAGGTGAGATTTCACCCTGCTTTTATGATAATAAGTTGGTCTGTCACAATTTCACAGATATTGGCAGAAAGCTGTATTACATTTGGGTTGGAGACAAAGGAGTTTTGACAGCAGAAGCCTCAAGTAGGGTAACATTTTTTTTTTGTGCAGTGTTCTGAGTCCACATTCCCAAGAGACTATATGATTTGAACCAGGGAATTTTTGTGTAAGTGTGGATGGTATATCACAGAGGAACACTGAGATCAGGGGACAGTCTGTTATATAAGCTGTTGGAAAACCATCCGCTCTGTGTCGGGCTGGGGGCACTGTCTTTATTACCCTGTGCAACATTAGTGAACATTCTGTAAGACAGCCTTTGATTCTGACATTGACTGTTGAATGTAGGCGCTCAAAAACAGCTTCAGTTTTGTGAGTCACTGAATGGATTTAGGGCCCACTAAAAGCTTTAGTGCTGACAATTTATGGCAAGCTTGTCCAGTCTGAGCCACATGCATTCCAGGATACTGTGAATGAGGTCCAGCATATCTTTATATGACGTTACACTGTGACATCAAAAGGTTGGACACCTTTGGTGTGTAACACTGAAAGAATACAGATTTAAATTGCCCAAGAGGAGAAATTAATGTGTCAACATTCAGAAAAGCTCAAAAGATAGCTTCCAGTTTTCCTGTCTTATTGGATACTAGATACAATGCTGGTCTGCCTGACAACTCTATATGAAAATACGAATAGCATACAACACAAAAATGTAGGGGTCTCACCACATTAGTGTCCAGAGTGTTCATGGAAGCATGACTGGCTTGCATGTGTAGTCTTGGTTTCTAGCCACTCTAGCCCCTCTATTCATGTGGCCTCTCACCAAATCTACTGCAAGTAGTTCCCATTTTAATTTTTATTTGTATGCTTTTTGCTCTGTCCTAGACCTTTAGGTAAGCAAACACACTCCTATTAAGTATGAAACTTAAAGGCTTGGAGATATTGAAAAAAGCAAAGACAAAAACCAGATCTCAGAATGCAAGCACATCTCTCTGGGGAGGGTAAGGAGGTATTTTTATCTTTACTCCTCCATCCTTCTAAAGCTTTTTACTGCTATGTGGCACTATTCCTGGGGAGACATGGAAATGTCTAATCACCCCAGATAGGAAACCAACAACAGACCAAAGTAAGGATGCCACCAAAGTCCAACTTGGTGAAACAATGAATTTTATTAGGGTTACTTACAGGAGTATAGCTGAGGGCTTATTTACAGGAGCAGAAATGACTAGGCTACAGCTGCATCACCAAAGTGCACTCCAGCCTGAGTGATGGCTCATGAAAACAGAAAACTGGAGATCTTTGTACAACTTGCTGGTAGTGGTAGCTCAACAGGTTGGAGTGTATCTTTTCTTAGTGGTGCATTTGGTCTGAGCCTCTTCTAGGCACCTTAGCTTGTCAAAGAGCGTCTCCTTTCAGCAAGCCTTACCTCTTATATGCACATGGGGAAGGAGGGGCCTAGTAAATCTGGTCAGCTTCAGGGACTTCTGAAGTCTTTGAGTTGTTTACTTCCTGAGCTTAATCGGCTTTGATGCAGGATGGACTCTTTCACATCCCTTTAGACTAGCTTGTATCTCAAGAGCTTCCCTCCAAGTTGGAAGGTTTTATCTCAAAGGAAGCTGCTGCAGAACTACTCATTCATATACTTTAGAAGAAGAAGTCCTGGGATGGCAGGCTGCTGATGCCTAGATATACAGATTCATGGAGAATATTCTATGGATATTTAACTATTGTGTGCGTCTGATAGAATTTACTTTTGGGATTCCTACTTTTTTAGGTATCTCCCTTTAGATGGACACCAGCGCTTCTGTCCATGTTGCATTTATGAAACCTAAACAAAAATAATCAACCTACTTTAAATAGAACGTTTGTTGGTAACAGAGGAAGACTCCCACCTTGGCTGTCTCTCAGCTTCCCATACTCACTGACATGCACTTTGAACAAACTTTGGCAGGCTTTTGGAGGGAAAACAGATCACGGGCTACCCGGAAGTGATAGCAGTTCTAAGAGATGGCATGATTAAAAATTATTTCTATTTCCTCTTAAAAATTTGTGATTCTGTATTACACATATAAGTAACAAGCCCTACTTATAGTTTATATTTTAAATTTAATTTAACATATATCTTAAATTCTGTTGTTGAGAGTGACAGCCTTCCTTTGGCCCTGTTCTTCAGTAGTTGGGGCAGGAACAGAGATACTTTTACCTCTGCAGGTGCCTCTGGGGTTAACCACTCCCCCATACCTATGAATGCACTTACAGTTTTACTGATGGCTTTTGCTCCCTTCTCTGAATTCACTTTCCATTTAGGGTCTTCTATTGTTTTTTTATTCAGAAAAGAAAATTGCCTGTGGCTCTCTACTCTCTGTCTGGCTCAGGCATGTACATATTTCCTTGTTATCCCCTAGTAAAGGTTAGAGCAAAAAATATTATTCTAAAAGCTGTAGAATCTTTCCAACACTATTTTTCCTAAAACATAACTCATTTGAAAAAAGAATTTCATTGTCAACTACATTTGGAAAGTATTATACACATTTTTTCCTCTAGGGATAGTCAAGATATACATTATGCATAAAAGGCTGTAAAAGATCCTGCAGCAAATTCTAGACAGGGAATAACAACAGATAATAAATACAGAGTATTGCATGAACCCATACGTTTTCTTTAATATATGGCTCACCTTCTGGTACCCCACCTGAACTTGAAGTGTGGCATTTCATGAGGAAGAGCTCCTTTCTCCCTTATCACCTGGGCACCCTGACTGAAATGCTCTGACAAGTTAAGGGCTAGTCTCCAAAAAAGTGAAGCTCAGTAAAAAGATCATATTCTGTCCTTCTGAGTAAATGCTTTGTTTCTAAAGACCTTTTTTACAATGACAGGTGTAACTGGGCCTTTTTGGAAGTAGAAACTGAGCACACCTCTGTCTGTGGCTGTCCTCTGAGAATTCAAAGGAATGGAACTCTAGTCTGGCAAATGAGCTAAAATGTAGACATTGCAACAGAGTGGGGGGTGACAGAGACATTGCACTCTCCTTTCACTGGATACAGTGATATTTCTTAGATACGGCTGATGTCTAACTGGGGTATCAGATTATCCTTTCTGCCCAAACAGTGGCTGTGATAGGTTGATTACATTCTGCACATGAATTAGAATGTTTACATTTGTCTTAACATGATAATACTCTGTCTAGGACAGCTTGGAGTCAAAGCAAGAGACTTTAGTGTTCAATCATTTCAATTCATTATTTTGGACAAATTTCAAATTACATATATATCTCACAGAGATCTGCCTTCCTCTACCCCCCGAGTGTTGGGATTAAAGGCATGTTCCACCAGCCCCGGCTTTATATTTTAATTAGAAAAACGAATGACTTTTTAATAAAATATTTTTTCTATAATGATCGTTTCACCAGAAATAGTATGAGTATGCTTCAACAATTTCCTAATAGACTTATGATGATTATATAAATATATTCAAATATATTAGCATATACTCATTCTCTTAAAGGTCCACTCTTTATTTTCACTTATAATGGCTTTATTTCTAACTCTGGTGCATCTTAATTTTACTTTCTGAAGACTTTCTCAAGCATTGTTTAGAACACAGAGTTCTCTGTGTGTGATTCATACACTTGACTCTCATGTTTTGATTGGATATAAATTAATGGATTTTCTAGAAGAATTATTGAAACATTTGATCTGCATTTCATACTTAGATGTCAGAAAGATAAGATATGTGTTCATATATGTTTTAGAAAAAATTAACTTGTGATATTTATGGCTTTGGAAGGGTTGACATTTTGTCTATGCCTGTTGTTAAACAAGGCAAGTATAATTGTATCAAGAAACACAATTTGATTAACAAAATACATTGTTTCTATTGTTAATATATTCTTTTGAAAGTATACCTAGTAGAAAAACTTAATTCATCATTTTAGGATAGCATCTCTTCTTCATGAGTTGATACAGAAAAATGTTATTGCCATATACAAGTGATGGAGAGAAAAATGTTCTAGCAACATGTTCACAACTGTTCATATGGCTTTATATTTTTAATCTCATCGTTCAATTACTAAGAGTTGCGCTACCTTGTTAAATCATGTGATTTATGAGAAATTAGAAAAAAATAATACATTTCATCTTTTACTTTAAAAATGTTGGAAGTTCAAGCTGTGAATTTGGGAATGCATGTACTTTCACTAATCTTAATTTAGACAGTGATTTCAAGTTAAGAAGCACTCGCTAGACATAGGAGAATCTGGCTGTAAGCTGTATGTGGCTTTATAATTATGTTTTTGCAGAGGAAAATGGCTTGGGAACTCTTCATCTTTTAGTTCATATAGCAGGAAGGCAGCTTTACTGGTATCTGAAAGACAGACTTGTGCGGATGGTTTCGTTACACATTCTCCAAGTAAACAAATTTGTCTCCTAGAAACCTCACACTTGCTCTCCCGGCTAATATTTCTCTTAGATGGGCTGAGGATCAACACAGACGATCAAGTTCTCACATCCCTGGACCTAGGAAGATAAGGAAGGTCTTTCTCTTTATTGAACTGTAGACTGGATCTTAGAATCATCCTGAAGTGACTTTTGAGGTGGATAGGTCTAGGTTTCATAGAGAAGAAATCCCCAGTAGCACACAGGATCTTACACAGCGGAGAATCAACACGGTCTCTCACTTCATTAGCAACTGTCATCCCAGGACTTTAGACTTTGCATGCTTGTTATCTATGAGCAAGCACACACATCCCACCTGTGACAAGCACACACAACTCATTCTCCACTGACAGTTTTAAGGGACAGAATAATAGATGAGTCTTGCAGCTGGCCGTATGCCCTGGGTCTGATGATCTGAGAAAGGCTTGGGAGCCAGAATGCCAAACACTGGGCTGGTTTCAGTGACTCTCTTGTAGGATTATAAAGTTACAACCTGAACAACTTATGCCCTAGTGATGGAAACGGGGAAATTCCTTTGAAATTTTTGTCATAGTATATGAAATTGATCTGGAAAATGTAGATTCTCTGACGTCATGATGTTTAATTTAAAGGTGTAAACAGCTCAGTACTGTATAGAACTTAGCAATAGTGCTCGCAACCATGCATAAGGCTTTGGGTTCAACTCCTAGCACATAAAAAAAAAATACAATGCAATAAAACAGCAAATGCATACACAGCTTTCCCTAATGACCATGAGAGTTGGTTAAAGGACTCTGTCTATCTTCATACACCAGGCTATCTGTGGACTCCTGGGAAGTCTTCTGTTTCTGATTCTCAGTTCAGCGGCTCCATTTCTATTTTGTTTTGTTTTCTAGTTTTATCTTTCTTTATTTTTGAGAATTTCATACATGCGTACAATGAACTATCATATATACTCCCATTTCTCCCTTCAACTCCTGATGGCATCCTCATGATGTCCCCTCCCAACTTCATGTGGTGCCTAGAGATCACCTGCTCCATTTATGCCAGGATTTTGGTTGGCTTGTTCAGGTAATCACTGCTGTTGTGAGTTTACAACTGTGATATATGTGTCACGAAGAGAAGACAACATTTCATGGCAGTCCTCTCCATCCTCCAGTACTGTAACCTTTCCACCTCCTCTCCTATGATGTTCTCTGAGCCTTTGTGGTATTGGGGTTAATATGCATCTCGCATTTAGGCTGAGCACCCAGTCATTTATTCTCAGCACTTGAATCAGTTGTACTTTTCTCCATTGATCACTGTCTACTGCGAGAAAAGAAGCTTCTGGAACCATGGCTGAGAGCAGTCTAGGTTTATGGGTAAAAGCATATGGGTAAAAGAAGTCAATTTGGTAGCATGATCACTTGGCAAAAGAACAATAACAGGTTCTACCCTAGGGCCTATGACATCTCTAACCACGGACTTTTGACCAAAATTACAGTACCAGGTATGACGTTCCCTCTTGTGGAGTAGGCCTCAAATTCAATCAGAAAGTAGTCAGTCACTGTTACAGTTATGTCATTAATTGTTTCAGTAAGCACATCTTGCCAGAGTCTTTGAGGTGTCTAACAACTTTCACATATGAACTTATAGCAATGGGTTAGCATGCATAAGACCCTGCAGTCTCAACCCCCACAAAATGCCAGCGTAATATTGAGTAAATAGGTAAGAATCCCCAACCTTAGCCAAGAAACCATTGACAGCTGATCACTGCTGGTTGAGGGAGAGTTGATCTTCTTTAAGGGAATGATGCTAGATAGGCTGACTAGACTCTCAGACTCCAGTGGATAAATTCACACCGAAGGGCATCTGGGTCCACAAACCTGATTCAGTAGGCCTTAAGATATATGACAGAATGCATGAAATCCACTGGGGGCAGGGGTGGTTATCAGGATGCAGATATGGGGAGATGGTCTAAATATGATTGAAATGTATTGCATAAAATGCACAAAAAAAATCAACTACACTGAAAAAATTAAACAAAAGAAGGACTCAGAGTTCACAAGATGTTTTACGTTTGTTTTGACAGACTCCATTTCTTAATGCTGTTACATTGGCCACTAAACTTCAGTATCTGACTTTCGAAGGGAATGTCTTCAAACCATAGCACATGTGAATCCTTATTTTCTGAGCATAGAGTAGTATAATTGATGTTGGATGTTAAATGAATTAATTGATATACTGTTCTTGATGTTGTTACATTTTTGGCAGTGATGGGGTTCCATCCAGGACCCTATGCATTTTGTGTTTGCTCCCTATCACTGAGCTAGACCTAGCCTAAGATACGCTACTTTTTTGTTTGTTTTGGTGGTGTGGGAGATGGAACTCGGGACCTTCCACATGCTAGATAGGCACACTACTATTGGACTACACCCCAAGCCTCATATATAACTTTTTGTAATGAATTAACATTGCAAATATTAGGCCTGTTCTTCAGTACAGTCAATAAAAATTAACGTATATTAATATTAGAAACTGTGGCTGCAGAGATGGCTCAGCACTTAAGAGCACTGGCTGCTTTTGCAAAGGACCTACAATCAGTTTCCAGGACCCACATGATAGCTGCCACCCACCCATCATCCATAACTACAGTTCCAGGGGATCCGACACCCTCTTCTGGCCTCTGTAGGCATTGCATGTATGTGTGCACTTACATGCAGGCAAAACACTCATACACATAAAACAAAAGTAAATAAGTTTAAAAAGAGAAACAGATATTTTACTAAGTCAAATAATAGTTTGAAAGGCATTGTCAGTAGGTAGCATATGCTTTACTGTGCTACATGGTTAGCATTTTCATGGCTTGTGCATGCTAGCCATATGAGAATCATTTTAGTGCTTTGACTGATTGATAAGTATCAAGGTGCACTGTATGATCATTTCTTGATTGTTAACCTCCAGGCTCTAGATATTTAAGTACAGATTTAACTCTGGGTGTGACTGGACCTGCATATTGAGGAGCATTGAGAACTTGTGGGTTCATTCCTCAGCACCAGAAAATAAATAGCAAAATAAAAGAGTAAACTCTGAACTAGGGTGTATCTCACAATAAAAGGTCTTTAAATTAGTACCTTTTGTTTTAAATCTACCTTCCATTAAATATGTAAATACTTATATACTATGGTTCTGGTCATTGCCCTTTAAATTAAAGTTTTTCTTCATCACAAATATTTGTAAGCTTCAGTTTCTTATAAAATGAAAACGCATTAATACTAACTAAACTAAATTTCAGAAGAAAACACAGACAAATTTATAAATTATTTATCTTATTTCCTATTAGTAGATCATCTGATTCTTCTTTTTTATATAATTAATTGTGTATTCTGG
>NW_008348089.1:6495491-6511441 GCF_000622305.1 Nannospalax galili | reverse complement strand
GGGGAGGGGGGAGCAGGAGGGGTGGAGGAGGAGGGGGAAGGGGAGGAGGAATAATTTGAAGAGAATAATAAAAATAACGAGGAATGGTCAAATAAATTGTGATGCATTTTTATGCGGTATTGTGCTTCCATTAAACTAAATGAGGACTTAAATTCACTGTCATAGAAAAATGTCCTTTTTTTATGAAATCAAGATTGATCTTGGAATCAAAGATACCAAATTATTCCCTGTGAGTGAGAATCGATGGTCTGAGGGACCTCAGTGGTAGTGTGCTTACCTGAACCTGGAGAGGTCCTTGATTTGATCTCTAGCACTGAACTAAAAGACAGGGGGAAAAAAGGACAAAAGAAAGGTTATGGTGTTACAAGTGTGACAGATGTGATTTTTCCTTGTGTGTACTGTTTTAATTAAAAATATTTTATAGCTTCTTTGAGAATTTCATGCAATGCATTTTAATCATATTCAGCTACTACTGAAGAGAGAGAGAGAGAGAGAGAGAGAGAGAGAGAGAGAGAGAGAGGGTATGACACCTGGTAGATTGACCAGGCTCCAAAGGATGGACTCAAACACAAGAGCATTTGGGGAACACAAATTTGACTCCATATGCCTTTAAAAAATGTAAAATACTCAGGTCTGGAGAGATGGCTCAGTAGTTAAGATCACTGGCTGCTGTTGTAGAGAACCAGGTTCTGTTCCCAACAGCCACATGGTGACTTATAACTGGTCTGTAACTGTAACTCCAGTTCCAGGGGATCCAATGCCTTCTTCTGCCCACCATGGGCATTGCATGGCACGGGTACGTTTACATACAGGCAGGCAATATACTCACACTGAAAATAATAAAAATAACAAAATATGTTTTAGAACTTACAGAGAGGAAATGAAGTAAGGCAGATTGGAGATTAAATAAGGAAAGTGGATTACTTATGTAAAGAAAATTCAATTGTCTTTAGGTAATAAATTATAAATTTTAAAAACTCATAAAAACTGAGCAGTGTTGATTATATCTGGGCACATTGGGTTGCCTATCTTATTTGGCATTGTACATGAGGCATGGTTCATATACAAGATTACATTCCTGTTACATTTGTATGTACCAGTCAGCTAAAAGCACTGCCACAGGACAGGAGCCAAATTACCATGGGGGATTTCAAAGTCGTAAGCCCTTAAAAAGGTCACAGACTGTGGAGAGAGCTCCACTGATGAAGTGCTTGCAAGCCAGGCAGGAGGACCTGAATTCCAGCTTCGGCAGATCCCTGGGGCACGCTGGCCGTCCAACCTAGATTACTTGGTGAGAAACCCTGTCTGAAAATACGATGTGGATTGTGCCTGAGGAGCAACACTGTAGGTTGACCTCTGTGTTTTGTAGGTAACACACATGCACGTATGCACGCTCGCATGCACACTAACTTTGTTAGGGGAGCTTAAGGGAATGCTCTGTAGCAAAAGCATTTGTTTCGTCCTGTCTACATACTAAAGGAGATATTTAGGAATTGGCATTTAATGCAGGTTGTGCTACTGAGCTTTCCATCCCTCCAGAGGATGGAGAGGGCGGTACCTTCAAATTATTGAGGATGCAAAGAGACCCAGGTCCAAATTTCTTAAATCTGACAGTAACTGAATGTTCTAAAAACCAGTAAACACTTTGGTTACATCAATAACTTTTATATTCCTTTTTATTATGCCAGATGTGTCCAACTTAAACTGTTACTGTTTTCCCCAGAGAAACTCAATTTTTTTTCTAGAAATAAGATTTCAAAAATCCATTTTTTATTTTGGTTTCTTCATTTACATGAAAGTCAAAAAGCAAAGAAAAACACCTTTGCATAGTAGCCCTAGTACAGGAACACTTTGAATGCGGTGCAGACATGCAACCCAGAAGCCAGCTGTGAGGCAGCTTTCTCTGAGGGTTTCAGCTTAGCTAATAGAGAAACAGAACAGCAGCATCCCAACACGCACTTAGTCAACAGATGATTGCACTTTCATCTTCCATTAAAACACTGAGAAGTTTATGTGTGTTGATTTGTGTGGATGTTTGGACACAGTCCATGGTGATTCACATTTCTTGTTTCCAAGAGAGTATTTGTAGCTCATTATTTTGATCAGCAGTTTTTACTGTGTCATTAAATTCCTCTGAGAACATGTTTGATATAACATTATGGTATTCTGTTTCAAATAACTCTCCAGTTTTAATTTCTTCTCTTTAAATGTCAGAGTGATTGGAATATAAGGTAAAACATAAGGATGCATTTAGAAAAATAATATGCAAATGATTTTCTTATTAAATACTGAATAATAAGTATTGCTGAAAGCTAATTAGTACTCATAAATTCAATAATTATTGTTCTCTTTAAACTTTAATTGGTAATAATAATCACTAACTTAAGCAAATATTGCTTTAAGCATTTATCAATAAAAATGAATAAGAAGAAAATGATTTATTTTTAAGATTATAAATGTCATACAATAAAGGTTCCATAGCAATTTAATTAAGACAGTTGATTACATTTTAACAAACATTTAAGCATCCACATTTATTTGCTAATATTTTGACAGTTGGCACCAATAGTGAACATGGTTGAAGCTTTTATTATCCCATATTCAATGTGTGTTATGAAATGCAAGCAAGAGAAATGTATCAAAAAAGCAGCATTTGGCATGCCAGGTCTCTGGCGGGCAGCGAGGGAACCTGCTGTGCTTTGTGGTACTCACCTGACAAGCCTTGTCTGTTAGGAGGACAGACTCCCATTTGAGCTACGCAGACAAATGTTGAAGATTGATCACATCATGTAAAACGCCACATGTAAGTCTTTAAGCCGATAACAAAACACTAAAGCTTAATAAATGTAGGAGACAATTATGCTTTCACACAGTTTCTAGAACCATATACGAAGAATAGATTAGTAACTAAATACATTCATATGATCATGCATTGCAGAGATCAGATGTCATACACAGAAGATATACACTAGCTTGTCAATTGGAAATGTTGTAACTATATGTATAAATATGTATCTATACGTATAGCATTTCAGGGAACTAGGTACAGGGGATCACATTGTAAAAAACATTTAAAGGATGTTTGTAATTCATATATTTAGCAAAGAACTTTTATGTAACATATACAAAGGGGTACTGCAACTTAATATAGTCTATAATGAAAAACAAAAACTGAAAGACAAGAAAAAGTTTAATTAGATACTTCACAAGACATGATGCATGAATGTCTAATAAGCACATGGTACATGAAAAGGTGTTCAGTTGGTATTAGTTGTTATTAAAGAAATGCTAATAAAATCACAACGAAATAAAAAAAAACATTTAAAGGATGATGAAAACAAACCTATAATCATGCATAGAAATTCTTGTGTCCTGCCCATTCTGGGTTACATTGTAGATTACGATCAGAGAAAAATAGACAATCTACCATAGCAGAAAGCATAATAGTAATTACAATCAAATTGTATTGTAGAATAGATATGGAATATAATCTTAATGTAAAACTATGCGTATAGACCCAAGTTTATATATAGGATACAAACATATACTTTATTACTTCATTCACTGCAAAATCCTTATTTTATATCAAGGACCTCAAAATACCATGAAATTCTAATGGAAGTATGGATTAGAATATCACTTATATTTCATGTATTAATCTGGTTAATTAAGTACAGTTTATATTACTGAGCAATTATTTATTTTGATATTCCTGAGGTTTGAATCAAAATGGCAAATTAAAATTCAAACTGAAGGTCTAGGAATGTGGCTCGATTGGCCAAGTGGTTGCCTAGCATGCAAGAAGCATAGGTTCCATCCTCACACTGCACAAACTGGGCATGGTAGCACATGCCTATAATCCTAGCACTCAAAAGGTAGAGGCATGTGAATCAGAAATTAAAGGTCATCCTCGGCTACATAATGACTTTACATCCAGTCTGGGATATATTAGGTCTTGTCTTAAATAATAAATGATAGGAACTCTCAAGCTGGTACACTTTTATTTGATATGCTGTTGTATGACTAAGCAAACTCACTCCCTCTCACTTACTGTTGTATAGTCACAGTTAGTTTTAATTGTCAACTTGACACAGTCTAGAATTATCTAGGAAGAGAGTTTCAGTGAGAGATTGTCTGGATCAGTTGGTCTGTGGAAGATTATTGATTGGGGTGAGAAGACCCCCACATGCATGCTGTGCGTGGCACCAGCCAGGGGATCTTGGATTACACAGGAGTTGAAAAAAAAAAAAAAAAGCTCTTTCAAATGACCACAGATTGTAACTTGGAATTGTGACCTCAAATATACCTTGCTTTCCTAGGGTATTGTCTTAGTCCTTTATCAGAACAACAGAAACAAAACAAAGACAGCTGGCAAGTGTGAATGAAAACATATCTACCAACATTTAACCAACTCTTTTCAAATATGCAATTCCTTTCTGTTTTGTAGAAGGTGTGCACTGCCTACGCTGTTATTTTTCTTCAATGTTTTGATATATTAATAGCCTTCCCCACCCATAACCAATCTCAGTATATATTTATCAATTTATCAATTCATGGATATAGAGATAGGGGAAAGGTTATTAGATTATTCTTGAGTTGGCATCCCTAGTTTATTAAAGTTTTTATTGCATTTTTGTTCATTTCATACAATAGATCCCCTCCACCATCCACTCCTCTCATACCCCCCCTCACCAGAGTTCATGCATTGTCATACATGTTAAGTCCTAGCCTGTCAAACGTATGTACCCAGATGTTCCTCAGTCCAAGTTCATCCCCTGGAGTCTAGTCAGCCTATTTAGCATCTCTAGTTTTTTCTTTCTTTTTTTCCAATACAACTGAAATTACTCAGCGAGTAAATTACTTACTTTCATTTGGCACATCAATCTTTGCCTCATTTCTTACTAATCATCTTAAAACAGAACATTGAAGTATGTAGCAAAGATTTTTGTTGTTATCAAGATGCTTTGAACTACATATCCTTAGTGAAATTTAAGAATCCAAATATTATTAACAAATGATTAATATTATTATATGGTGCCAGCAATATGCTAATAGAATAATTTGGCCACCTAAGATCTTAATTTCATTAGGTAGTCGAGAGCATTAGACTGCTCTGTGTGATTTTATCCTTACTAGTTCTTGCTGGTCAAACATATTTTGAAGCATTTTAATATTAAATAAATATCTATTTTAGAAAGTATTAAAGATAGGTTCAAAGTCAGCTGCTTCAAGATGAATAGCACTATTTGCTTCCTAGACAGGATCTCTGGACACTGTGAACAAATTTCAACAGCAGATTATCATTTAATATGTAATATTTAGATATAATTTACATTTGTATTTCATATAAAATCAAGTACAGTATTTTTGTGCGGTGTCTTAGTGCCATGCCTTTCTGAAAATTTTCCAATAAATTAAGGTAATTCAAAATACCTTAATTAGTCCAATAGTTGTATGCTAGATATGAAACAGAGATGAATATAAGTGTCACATTTACACATTGGCATTTATTTCTGCTACTCATTTTCATCTACATCCTTTGTTGATATTTTTCTGCTTTAACATACCCATGGCCTTGCGGATCACAGTTTCTGCGGGAAAAGGCAAAGAAAAACAAATGCTCACAAATAATTCAAGAAGGGCTTAACAGAGACTTTGTAGAGTTGTGGTGAAATGTGAAGTATGGCAGGCTCCTGCATAGATCATATATGCCAGCAACAAAGGACATTGTTGATGTAGTTGTACACGAGGGTGTAGGGTACAGGACTCTGCCTTACCAGGGCAGAGAACAGTCAGGGAGATGGAGACATGGATCTGCAGTCACAAATGGGAAAAGCTAACTTAGAAGCAATGCCCATATAAGCTTTATATTTAAATATCATCTTCGGTACCATCTAACTGCTATGTAGGTCTATGGATCATATATAGTTTTTAGGTTACATATACTTAGGTCATATGTATCATCCATAGTTTTTAGGTTGATTCTCTGACAAATGTGACAGATTTATAATTCACTAATTATTTAGTAAATATGTCAATTATAGTCTTCAAAATTAATATAGTTAAGTTTACCAAAATATAATAGTGCTGTTATTAGCAGCATCAAGCAATGAATTTAGACATAGGACATATTGTAAGCCAGCCTTTTGCACATGTTTGTCAATGTCATTGGAACTTTTCCTAAACAAAGTTATTTAACTAAAAACAACGATTATATTGTTACTTCTAAAACCTTAAATACTGTCCCAAGTGTTATGGATCCAGTAAAATGGTCAAAAGCTCTTGAGTTCATGGAGCTTACATTCCAGGTAGTTTGGGCTACAGCTGTCACCCTTTCCTCACTTTCCGGTAACCTTCCACCTATGAAGGTTTATGTTACATTGTCAAAAGCAGAATAATGGGCCCCTAAAATGTCCATATTCAATCTTCGTGTCTGTGAATACAGCTTCACATTTAAAGGGGATTGTACATTTGTGACCAGGATTATAAAGTTTGCAATGAGGAGATATGGAGGAGGACCTAGATGACTCCGTCTGACTCATGAGTTCTTAAACATAGAGGACTGTCCCTGGCCACCAGTAGGATTGCAACAATTGGAGATGTGTCCAGGAGATGGACATGAAGTAGATTGAACTGGACCCTCCACAGTTGGCTTTATAGCTGAAATAGGGGGCCATGCACCAAGAAATGCTATAAGCTCCTAGAAGCTGAACAAGGTAAGAAAATACTCTCCCTAAAGCTTCTGGAATGGATGCAGCCCAGCACACCTGGATTTTGCCCAGTTAGACATGCATCAGGCACCTGACCCTTCACTGGAGATCACATTTATGTTGTTTCAAGTGACCACTTTTCTGGTGTTTTCTTTTAGCATCAATAAAACACTCACATTTCTCTTTTACCTTCTATGCCATATTATTCCTGGAATCAAAACTATCTACCTTGCTGTGACCAAGCTCTCGGTATCTTTCTTAATGCAGTTGAAAGTCTCTTGGTGTTAACGACAATGTCAACTGCACAAGAATTGTCTGCTTCTGGCCACCCTCCTACTGAGACAGTCCCAGTATCTGGTATCTGTTGCCATAAAATTTCAGTGGGGCATGCCCTAGATGTGGGATGATATCTAAAGTCAAATGGAGAAAGAGGAATTTGCAATTCTTTAAAAAAAACAAAAAACAAAAATCAAACTTGATTCAGTTGTAGC
This sequence comes from Nannospalax galili, assembly GCF_000622305.1. Taxonomy (NCBI): domain Eukaryota; kingdom Metazoa; phylum Chordata; class Mammalia; order Rodentia; family Spalacidae; genus Nannospalax; species Nannospalax galili. The sequence goes on along the minus strand of NW_008348089.1, from coordinate 6,504,240 downwards.
CCGTCAGAAGAGATTGCTTGTGGCACATGGATCCTTGGAAGCATCGTTAGGCAACAAGTGATGCACATCAAAGATTCCTCAAACTACAGAAAGCCTGTCAGACTTTGTAAGAGAGACTAGAGGAGATTTAGTCATTAATGAAAATTATGATAATAGAGAATGATGTCATCTTGGTATAGCCCTGTGGTGTTTTGATGGCATGGCATCCTCATTCCTGTTCTATGGAAGCACCGATTCTCCTTTCACTTTTGAGGAGAGTCGGACAGGATGATACTTGAGACCAAGATACTGTTATCTTTGTTCCACCTCCAGTTTCCCCACTGCCTAGTGGTGTGACATAGGGACACCTGCCATCCTATTTGGGTTCAGTATCATACATATATATAATCGCAATTATTTGGGCATTTGAATTACATGAGATACAAATGCAAGCAAATTGCACCTGTCACACATACTAAATTATGTGTTCATGTTCACTATTGTTTCAAAATGAAGGTGGAATTGTTTCTTTTTGCCAGAGAAGATTGCCCCAGCAACAAAGATATCCAAAATCAAAGCAAGGAGGGTGGAAAGGAAAAGGACTGTAGCAGCAATTCTCTTTTTGTCAGATGGCAAGAGCGTCACCAGAATCCTGTAGGCAGATGCACAGTTAGAGTTTATTGGTCAGTGTTCTGGTTAGCTTTCTATTGCTGTGATAAAAACACTGACCAAAACCAACTCGTAGAGGAAAGGGTTTATTTCACCTTCAGCTTACAGCTCATCATGGAGGGAAGCCAGGTCAGGAGATCAGGGCAGGAACTGAAGCATAGACCGTGGACGAGTGCTGTTTACTGGCTTGTTCCACTGGCCAGTACTCAGCCTGCTGTCCTACACAAGACCTCCTGCCCAGGGGTGGCACTGCTCACAGTGGGCTGCCCCCCATCACTCAACAATCAAGAAAATGCCCCACAGATATGGCCACAGGCCAATCTAATAGGGGAAATTCTTCAATTGAGATTCCCTCCATCCAGGTGTGTCAAGTTGACAACTAAAGCTAACCAGCACAGCCACCATACTGTAATGCATCTGTCTAGCCTGGAAAAACCAAGGAGCAGCATCCTAAGAACTGACATAGAATCATCATGTTCCACTGCCTAGAGTAAAAGACAGTGAGAATCTGCCCGCTATGTTTAAACTCAGATAAAATTGAAATCCTGTCAACTGTGAAAAGGGCAAGAGCAAGTAGAAAGCCTGTATCCGCTCACACAACCCCTGCCTTAGTCTCCTGTTTCCTTTCTAGGAAGCATATTACAGTAACCTCTGAAGGTGGCCCTCAAGCAGGACTTCCACACATTGACTAAGTGTTAATATGAGAGCACTAGGCAGTGCTCCTCAGATTTGCAACTGTGGACGCTCTGATTACTTCTAGTATCATAGATTTAACTTATGATTATGACCCTCTGAATTGGGAAAAAGTATGAAAAGGTTGTATTTTTTCAGGAAATGTTTAATTTTAAAATTTTTGATTAAAGATTAATTTTATTTTAGAAAATGTTTGTTTAGAACATAACTGGAATTTTGCTGCTTAGAGTAATAATACCATGTTCGTTTGCTGCTAAGTAACAAAGGGCCTTAATACTATAGCTTCTCCATTTTTTCCTTGTCACTGAGATGTAATTGAACTGGCAGAGAACAGCTAGAAAGTACTGATTACTCCACAAAAATTCTGCTGGCCTTCCAGAGACTTCACCACCAGACCATAGCATGGAGTCCCTTGCTCTAGTCAGCTGTGTTGTAATAAAAGTGATTTTAAAAAGCAGACACTTAGAAATATTCTCAATGAAAATACTATTATTTGGACTTGAATATGTAATGGATACATTTTCTATAAATTGAGATTAATGTACATTTTATAGAAAGCTCTTACAAACTAATTCCTGAATGTGAGATTTTGATCTTTGATGCCTCCTAGAATCCAGGACATCACCTGAGCGTTGCCCCCACCTGCTCCTGCATTTCTTTCGCACCATTTGGGCTGTCCTTTCAGTGACACCTGCCTTTGTACTGGCTTATTTCCCCATTTTTATCTAGTCAAAGACAATAGGACTGCAGTCATAAATATTATAATAGCTTCTTATGACTTTGTACCTATTATGCATCCCAGTCTGCTAGTTTTATCCATAGGCCTGGAAGGAAGGTAACAATATTCTTTAAAAAAAATCTATGAGTCAGGTATGGTGGCACATGCCTTTAGTCCCAACACTTGGGAGGCAGAGGCAGGCAGATCTCTGTGAGTTTGAGGCTAGCCTGGTCTACATATTGAGTTCCAGGCCAGCTGGGGCTTCAGGGAGACCCTGTCTCAAAAAGGCAGAAAAGTTATTATTTTTATTTTATGTGTATGAATGTATTGCTTGCATTTGTTTGAGTGCACTTGTGTCGTGCAGTGCCCGAGGAGGTCAGAAAAAAATTGTTGGATTCGCTGGAAATGGAGTTATGGATGGTTGTTAGCCACCATGTGGGTGCTGGGAATCGAACCTGGGTCCTCTGCAAGAGCAGCCAGTGCTTTTAAGCACTAGCCATCTCTCTAGCCCTGGTAACATTATTTTTGTAACTCCAATTGCAAAAGAATTTCTCAAGTAGAACAAATGATGAAAATGGCTGTAAGACATGAAATATTGGAAAAGTGTTTGGTTTTTATATCATTTTAGGGAACCCAGAGCCAGGCAAGTGCTCTATCAGTGGCACATCTTTAGCCCAGGGATGCGATCTCCAGCACAGGACACAATCCCCCCTTAGCTACATTGGTTGTTCTTACATATTCATGGGAGTTAAGCCTCACTAGATTCAGGTGTTTTCTTTTACAATGGCTATATAGACTGAGATATTTCTATATGTAAGTTGGCATTGAAGTCTGTTTTTGACTCAGTTTTGGGTGAAGCATAACCATATGATGTATAAGGACTGCCAGTTGGTCAGGTCTGTCTGCTCTAAGAGACTGTACCAAGCAGGGCTTAAATGTGAATGGTGAAGCAGCCGAGCTGTTTTGGGTATGCCCTTCTCCTTTAGCCCACACTGCTTTCTGGGCTCTGCCTGTGGACACACCACTATCTAATTTTTATATTGCTAGTTCTAGGCAGCTCAATGTTTGGATTCATAATTGAGTTGTGTGGCTCCAAGTTAGCTGCCCTCATTAATAATTTCTTACTTTAATATTATTTCCACAGATTCTAACTCCTGACATTGCTAATCAGTTGTAGGAAATTTACAATCAAGTTATTTTGGAATCCTCATCTTGGAAAGGGAGAGGCAAAGAGAAAAGCTGAGCTGCAGGGAGTGTTAGTAAAAGCTTCAGAGATCACAGGAGCTCTGAGAGCAGTGAAGTCCACACTGTAGTTGCCAGTCAGGGTGTGTGCTAGGGATCTGAACGAAAATGACTGACAACTCAACTCTCCCTGTCAGCAGCCTTCTCTCCATGTGACACTATAGCCAAGCATAGCAAGATTTTGCACATAACTTGTGATTTACTTAATGTTCATTTGTAGGCAGAGACTGGCTGTATTTTGCATCGTTTTTCTGAAAGAATGGGCAACACAGAAAAGAAAAAAATAGCCTTTTTCTCTGAGACAGACATGAACACCAAGGGGCATTTCAAACATCTGCATGTTCTCCAACTTCAGCATTCTAAACACCCTTGATCAGACGGAGGAGATGAAAAACGTAGTAGAAACTTCTGGAACTGTAGCCATTAAGATTGAAGTGTCTGCCAGATACAAGTATCAGGTGCCTTATCAGTGCACATCCTGCACAGGACAACTCTAGCCCTTGACTACCATGGCATCACCAGAAAGGGATGAGTCCCTCAGAGCTGGCTACACAACTGTTTTGCTTCGTAGCTATTTTCCTATGCTTTACTGCACAATAAAAAGACAGCTTGCTTAGTCTGCACCACTGTCGTTTCTACAGGCCCCTAAGGTACTTCGTAGGGATTTTAAAATGTTAATGAAATTTATGATTCCTCAGAAATTAGTCATCTACTGTTAATTCTCCTTGTTTTCTGAAAATCTTTCTTCATCTAATTTTAAGTGACTTAACATCTTTAATTTGAATAACATTAACAGTAATCTGTATTTCTAGTTCCTTCACCAAAATACTAAATATCTTTTATAGGATGACCATTACAATAGCTTGTTTAAATATTGACGATGTCTCTAATCTTCTTTATTTATGTACATTTGAAAGCAACTTTGGTTGTTTAAAAGGTTTCAGGGCTTGGGGAGATTGCTCACTGGTTAAGCATGTCTCCTGCTCTTGTAGAAGACCCAAGTTCATTTCCCAGCACAAATGTCTGGCTGCTCACAACCTCCTGTAACTCCAACAGCAGAAGGGCCTCACACCTCTGGCCACTGTGGGCACTTGCACTCACATGCAGAAAAGCACAAAACATACAATATATATAATTAAACAATTAAAATAATTTTAGTCGGGAGTGGTGGCGCATGCCTTTAATCCCAGCACTCAGGAGGCAGGTGGATCTCTGTGAGTTCAAGCCAGCCTGGTCTACATAGTGAGTTCCAAGATAGCCGGGGCTACAGGGAGACCCTGTCTCAAAGACTTCCATAAACAGCTCGTGTTAGTAACCAGGAATTGTGCAGTTTCTTAATGTAATTTAATGTGATATGTTAATTGAGTAACCTAATATGTTCTTGTTGAATCTATACTTTCATAATAATGCTTGAAAAATGGTCTATTTCACAAAGTAATGTATTATTAGTATATTGAACTGACATAACTTAGGTCCAATAATCTATTTTTAATCTGTTTTTCCAGATTATACGATGTGAAAGAGCAATTGATTTCCCCCCATATGGCTTATTTGTTGCTAAATCCTAAATGTACAAAGATTGACCTGATCTCGCCATCTCCAGCTTGTCTGCTATTCAGTGTAGAGCAGCCATTAAAATAAGTTCATCAAAGCATTTTCTGACAACACAAAAAGCAGGGTGACAGTATCAAATGCATGTCTACCTTTGAGAATCATTGTTTACTATCTGGCTAACTTATTGTGGAGTTTTATTTTATATAATGTTATAAAACCTCCCCTCCCATAGAGAGGAAACTGACTGTAGATGGTTCCCACGAGGCCTGATCCTGGTGGCCTCTGGAGTCAGCCTTGTCGATGGCTTAGAGTTCATCCTGGCTACTCACTGGGATGCAGTAATGTTTTCTTCCTCAAAAAAGTGACTGAATGTTCCATGTATTAGGAATAAAAAAACGGAAATTATATTTAGTGAACATCATGTAATTTCCCTCAAAATCCAATGTATGCCTTTTGCCTTTCCTTAAATGCAAAAGCACAGGTATAATCAAAATAAGACATAAATATACCTTTGCAAGATAAGTGCTACAAAGGCTTTTTTTTCACTGTATAGCCCTAGCTGGCTGGAACTTGTTATGTAGACCAGGCTGGCCTCAAACTCATAGAGATCTTCTTGTCTCTGCCTCCCAAGTGCTGGGATTAAAGGCATGGGCTACCCAGCCTACAAAGACATTTTCTAAGGCTGGAGAAATTATTGATATATTTACTAAGTTCACAGCCAAGATAAGTTCCTAAAATAGTCAAAGTACAGTTGAGGGTCTGAAAGCATGACTCAGGAGTTAAAGAGTTCTTGCTTACAGGATTATAACTGTCTATAACTCCAGCTGCAGAGGCTCTGATCCCTTCTTCTGACCCTGAGAGCACCTGTACTCACACAATACACAACATGTAACATAGAAATAAATCTTTAAAAACTAGTTATATTTAATACTACCAAGCAAATTTTGTACTTGAATTTTGTCTAATTTTCTGAAAATTTACAGTTTGCAAAAATTGTTCCTAAGTCTTAGCTTTGTGATTTTGAAATATAATGCATTAATGCTCATCTGTCTCTTAGTTGCCTATGTTAAATGTTCAATCTTTTATTATCCAAAATAGCACCTGCTTTTATGTGATTGCTAAAACACATTTTAGATCCATCGATTAATATTTCATAAAAACCCAAAGTCAGATGCTCTCGATTGGTATTCCTGTTTCTCTTGGCAGTGACCCAACTGAAAGGTTGCCTCTTGAGCATCGTTTCAGGAACACAGTGTGGGCTATGGGTGCAATGAGACATTTCCTTTCATGTTTTGACTAAGAAAAATGAAATGTTAAAAATTTTATAGAAGCTAATGGTTTCTTTGCTATTTCAATACCAACAAATTATCTGGGCAAATTGGTTAGTTATTCTAAGGAAGTAATAGTTTGCATATGTTTGAAATGAGTCCTGCAACTATTTAGCTTATTTTTCTTGACTCTGAAGTACAAATAATTGGAAAATACTTAAAATTTACAAAATATTATCTATAGGAATTAAAATTATTTAAAAAATAAATAACATAACCCAGGAAGTGAATTTAGTTACTTTAAAATGATAAATATTATTTTTGACATTATGTAAAATGAATAAATTTTCAAGGAAGTATTATTATGAGGATCAATGCTCATAATATAGTCTACTACATTATTGACCAAATAGAGCATAATGCCAGATGTATAAAAGATGCCTACAAATGTTCTGAATTATAAATGGGCAAATTCATTTGCTAACTGACATGATGATTCAGAATCATTTTCTCCAAACTACAGCTGACACAAATGTTAATATTACAAACTTGTAATGTTTAATGAGTGGTTGCCCCTTTCAATATGCAGGAATCTTATGAAATGAGCTGAACTTGTTTGATATGGTCTTGTGACGCATCGTTATATTGAGAATTTCAGATCATTTATTATACCATATCTCCTAAAATATTATTTATCTCCCACCATTATTTTTGTCTCTGTCCACTGCTCCATTGTCCATAACTTTATTATTCCTTTCACTTCTGCTGAATTCCTTATTAAATTCCTCCTGCGATTTATTCTTGCCACCATCCATTAGTGAGAGCCCAACTATGATATTTATGGCCATGTGGAATTAGATCCTGATATTAAATGTCTTTCCAAACCACAGACATACCCCAGTGTTACAAATGCTTCTTTGTTTCTGATCATTTTCTTCCCTTTTAGATTAGAGAATAGTGGAAATTCAAATAGATACAGTCCTTCATTGGTGATACAATCTTTTACATGTAGAAGGCATGGTGGCAGGAGGCAGCTGGTTACATTGCATCCACATTCAGCAAGCAGAGTTTGAACAGGAAGAGAGGCCAGACTGGAAACTCAAGAGCAAGCCATCTAATACCTACATCCTCCAACAAGGCTCCACCTTCTATGGTTTCCATAACCTTCCCACATAGCTCCAGGAGCTGGAGACCAGGTATTTAAACACATAAACCTATGGAGCACATTTAATATTCAAACCACAACCAGGTGTTTATGTGTGTGTGGTGTATATGTGTGTGTGTGTGTGTGTGTGCTTGTATGTGCGGGTGTACACCTGTTTTGTGTGTGTGTGTGTGTGTGGCTTACTGCTTGACATTTGTTGTCTTTTTCAATTGCCTCTCTGCTTTATTTATTTTTTTTTTAAAAGACATTTTAAAAGACGTTTTGTTTTAGAATCAGTATACACCATAACACTGACAAATTCACAGCTGGTTGTGATATTGACTAAGTTAAAACGATAACTGCACAGCGTCACACTTTTTGGTGTGAGAGAGTAGTGGTTTTACTGCACCTATTTCAGAGAAAACACCTTGAGCTTACAAAGGGTGAGGTGTTTCTAACATCACAGAGTTAGCAACAAGACATCATATTGATGAATACAGAAAACTGTAAGTAATATGGAATTCAAAATAGTTTGCTTCCTTCAAATATTAAAATAGCAAGTCATGTCATCATTGAAATCCAATTTTGGTTCTTTAATTGCCAAGAACTTAAACAGATTGAGCTTGCTCAGTACTTTTGCCCCACTGTTTCCTCGTCTTGTACAAGTTACCTCATGTTCATAGAATGGCACAACTCCAGAAAATGTGCTGACATTTATCCAAGGAATAGGTAAAAAATTATCTTACACTTACCAGAACCCAGTCATGTGACCAGTATAACTGCCAGGGGTCTTTGGAAATGATTATCTTTCTTTTTTTTTTTTTTTGTATTTTCTCAGTGGGAAAGTTGTGTCAAGCTAAGCCTGCACCTGGTGTAGCTTCCTCTCTGGCATTGCCCAAACTTGCCCAGCACCTGTTAGATTCCTAAGGTCCGTGAACTGTGTCCCATCTCAGTGACTCAAAGTGAGAGGTCTAGAGTACATGGATAGAGTGAGATCAGATCCCAGAAGACTAAAATCCAGGCAGTAAAGTTGAGACTTCACTTTCTGGGTAGTCCAGTGAGCTGGTGCCCCGTAGTCTTGTCCATAAGCTCACTGTGGCAGGGTGTGTCTCCTTGCCCTTGGCTTTGAGCTTGGGCTGTGTGTCAGTTCCAACCCAAGACCTGGAGGAGTTTTACATGCTTCTGCCTGTCCTGCTGTCATTCCAGTTAGGAAAGCATGTCTCAGCAAAACCCACAACATGGAGGACAATGAGAAGCCCATGGAGCACAGCTGCCATGCAAACCTGTAGAGGGACAAAACTGTCCCAGCTGCTCTAGCTTCCCCAGATGCCCCAGCATGGAGCCCAGTACATCCCAGGTCAGTTCACTTCTTTAGATACAAGACTACATCAGCAAAAATCAATATTGGTTGCATTCAGCCCTGGAATTTTGGAGGGTTCATTATACTACACTGTTGCAATAATATAAATTGAGACTTTTGAA
>NW_008348089.1:6493299-6495435 GCF_000622305.1 Nannospalax galili | reverse complement strand
AGCAAAGATGCATCTCTTTCAAAAGTGGCTGTAAATTTTTAGGTTCACAGTTGAATTAATACAGTTATACAATATTGAACTCAGTACAAATCCTATAAAACATAAAATTGAATGAGGTTTTAACCTTTAGAAAAGATCTCCATTTCATATTAAAATATACAGTTTCATACAGAAAAATTCATTTTCAATACAATTGACATTAAGATGTTTGCACATGCATTTCTAACCTCTATATATCTGATTATTACTAGTGAAAGTTGGTTACTTTCTGAGCTCCTTGGTATCTGAGCATGGCTATGAAGTCATCAGGCAGATTTCAGTGGTGATGTTTTTCACATCTACTAATTATTTTTTTAATTTTTAAAAATTTTCTTAATAACTGCATGATTAGAAGAAGCATTTCACTACAGCTTTAAAATATTCAGTAACACACTCCAAAGCAAGAGTATATCTCTTTCACAAGTGGGTGCAAGTTTCTAAGTTCACAGAAGAATTAATACAGTTACACAATATTGAACTCAGTATAAGCCCTGTAAGACATAAAATTAAATGAGTTTTTTAACCTTTAAAAAAGATCTCCATTTCATTTTATAATATATTGTTCCTTGCAGAAAGACTCATTGTTACTAGTCATTGGCTGCAGTTGGATCCTTAGCCCCTGTGTATGTCTATAAAGTCATCGGGTAGATTTCAATGGTAATGTTTGTCACCTCTACTAATTAGCATGAGGTAAATTTCCATGCTTCCTCCTCAAATATAATACATTGTTAAAAATTTGTTGATTTTTTTTGAGTGTATATCACACAGAACATCCCAAACCATCTTATTCAACAATATACCCACTTCCCAGATGGCACCCTCCCATAGCCTCCCTTCCCCCAACTAGAGCCCTTATACTCTGGTATCTCTGCTACTGTCTGCTGTGTTGTTGGCACCCCCAGCGATTCCCCACTACTTGCCCTTCTGGTGAATCTAGTCAGCCTATCTAGAGGTCTTTGTTTTAGAAGGGTCAGCTGTTCCTCATCTAGCAGCAATCAGTTGTCAATATTCCTTTAGATAATATTGAGGTCTGCTGTTCATTTTCCCAGTTCTATGCTGGATTACTAACTGGGAGTTCCTTGGGCCACCCTGGCCAAAATTCAAAAGAATGTATCTCCTATCTGGCATTGTTACTTGTTATGTAGCCTTTATGCATATGGACTCTTAAGAAATTATATTGGCCCCTTTAATCTATGGTTATACTTTCCTTTTGGGTGTTTAATGAAGTTGGCCCAGATAAACCAATTTATTTTTACTCTTAAAGATCATTTGAGGATGTGTTCCTCAGGGGTCACTTGGGCTTGGGAGGCTCCTTTCTTTTACCAGTTCCACCTATGTGAAGATAAGTCAAAGGTTCTCCTGAACCATGGTTGGCTTGGCTTGGAAGCATGGAGAAAATGATTCCTCTGTGTTGACCCTCCTTTTTGTAGACTGGATACTAGTTCAAGTCCATCTGGTGGGGTCTCCTTGGCCTCCTTGATCAAGAGGACAGGTGACCCACCACGATGACAGGACATTTTGAGAGATGCTCATAGTCCCCTGGAACTATTTGACCTAGGAGGGCAAGGAGCAAAAACTGTCCTTTATGTCCCTCTGACCAAATTGTCACAGGCCTCAAAGTATGTCTGTTAAACATCCAAGAAGGTTAGTTCAACCAGTCTGGTACTTTTAATTATTGTCTGTCATATAGATAAATCTTGGGCAAAGACCAGCTGTTCTCAGATAAACCTTACCAAGACCTATACCTCTTGATCTGGTATGTATAATTTGTCAGTAGGTTGTAGGAGTAATATGATTTCCTCTGGTTTTCAAAAGTAGCTGGGCATTGTTAATCTCTTGCATTGTCTCACCCCTCCATCATGGTTTTCCCACTTAAGGTACCCCCATTTCCCCCTTTGTCTCTTACTAACACCCTTCTCCTATGGTCCTGTCTCTTTGAGTTCCTTCTTTCCCTTTATCCCCTAGGTTCCTTGTATACCCTTCCCTCCCCCCTCCCTTAAACTAACCCAAGTTTTATCCATATCTTCCTTATTAATGTCTGTTCCCTACTGTTCTTCTCTAGCAGGGTCTTTCTTTTCCTTTACCTCCCTGGTTCCG
>NW_008348089.1:6492642-6493181 GCF_000622305.1 Nannospalax galili | reverse complement strand
GCTTCCATCTCTTAGCTATTGTGAAAAGAGCAGCAACAAACATGGAGGTACAAGTGTCTGTTCAATAGGATGAGTTCTTTGGGTATATGCCAAAGAGTGCTATAACTGGTCAAATGGTAGGTTCATTTGTAGTTTTTTAAGAGTTCTCCACACTGCTTTCCATAGGGGTTGAGCAAGTTTGCAGCCCCACCAGCAGTGGATGAGTGTTCCCCTTTCCCCACATCCTCTCCAACATTTGGTATCATTTGTTTTCTTGATCTTAGCCAGTCTGACTGGGGTAAGGTGAAATCTTAAAGTGGTTTTAATTTGCATTTCCATGATTATTAGTGATGTTGAACACCTATTAAGATGTTTCATAGCCATCTTTACTTCTTCTTTTGAGAACTCCTATTCACCTCCTTAGCCCATCTTTTAATTGGGTTACTTCTTGTCTTGGTTCTTTTTTTTTTTTTTTTTTTTTTTTTTTTTTTTTAAAAAAAAAAAAAAAAAAAAAAAAAAAAAGAGGACGATAAATCTTTCACTGTGATATATCAAAATAA
>NW_008348089.1:6491938-6492425 GCF_000622305.1 Nannospalax galili | reverse complement strand
GTTTTCTTCAAAGAGTTTCAGAGTTTCAGGCTTTACATTGAGGTCTTTGATACATTTGGAATTGACTTTTGTGCAGGGTCAAAGACAGGGGTTTAGTTTCATTCTTCTACAGGTAGAGATCCAGTTTTGCAGGCACCATTTTCTGAATATGCTGTTTTTCCTCCAGTGAATGTTCTTGGCCCCTTTGTCAAATATCAGGTGGCTGAAATTGCATTTACTCATATTTGGGTCTTCAATTTTGTTCCATTGATCTATCGGTTTATTTTTGTGCCAGTACCATGTTGTTTTTATAATTACAGCTCTGTAATACAGCTTAAAATTTATTATAGTAATCCCCCTGGCATTGCTCTTAGTGCTCAGGGTTGTTTTGGCTATCTGAGGTCTTTTGTACTTCCATATGAATCTTAGGATGGTTGTTTCCAATTCTGTGAAAAATGTCATGGAGATTTTGATTTGCATTGCATTAAATCTATAAATGGCTTTTGTT
>NW_008348089.1:6491154-6491663 GCF_000622305.1 Nannospalax galili | reverse complement strand
GGAGTTTTCTGGTGGAATTTTTGGCATCTCCTGGTTATAGTATCATATCATCTGCAAAAAGGGATAATTTCATCTCTTTTTTTCCAATTATTACTCCTTTAATTTCCTTCTCTTGTCTTATTGCTCTTGCAAGTTTCAAGCACAGTGTTAAGGAGAAGTGGAGATAGTGAACAGCCTTGTGTGTTTCCTGATTTCAATGGGAATGTTTCCAGTTTTTCTCCACAAAGAGTGATGTTGGCTGTGGGTTTGTTGTATATGGCTTTAATTATGTTTAGGTATGTTCCTTCCAGTCCAATTCCCTCTAGGACTTTGAACATAAAAGCATGTTGAATTTTGTCAAAGGCCATCTCTGCATCCATTTTGATGCCCATGTGGTTCTTGTCTTTGAGCCCATTTATATGATTTGTGACAATTACTGCCTTACATATATTAACATAAGTCCCTCCGTCTCTGTGATAAAGCCAACTTGATCATGGTGGGTTATCTTTTTGATGTGCGTCTGTGTGCAT
>NW_008348089.1:6489380-6490947 GCF_000622305.1 Nannospalax galili | reverse complement strand
CGTAGAATTCTGTTGTAAATCCATCTGGTCCTGGACCTTTTCTAGTCGGGAGGTTTTATATTACTGTTTCAATTTCCTTATGTGTTATGTGTGTGTTTAAGCTGTTAATCTTTTCTTGGTTTTGTTTTGGTGGTTCCCATGCCTTTAGATATCCATCCATTTCTTTTAGGCTTTCAAATTTAGTAGCATATAGGATTTTAAAGTGTTCCCTTATAATGTTCTGTATCTTTCTGGTGTCTGTTGTGATGTTTCCCCTTACATCTCTGAGTTTGTCAATTTTGTTTATCTTTTCAAAGAACCAGCTCTTGGATTCATTCTTTTATTGTTTTATTTGTTTCAATTTCATTAATTTCTGCCCTGATTTTTGTTATTTCTTCTTGTCTGCAGGGTTTGGGTTTTGTTTGCTGTTACTTTTCAAGTGTCTTGAGTTGCAATGTTAAGTCTTTTATTTGTGTTATTTCCAATTTTTTGATGTAGGCACTTAGAGCTATAAACTTCCCTCTAAGGCCCGCTTTCAGCATGTCCCAGAGGTTTTGTTGTGTTTTAGTATCCTTTTCATTTAATTACAGGAATACTTTTCTTTCTTTCTTAATTTCTCTTTTGACCCATTCATCATTTAGGAGTGTGTTGTTTAATCTTGATGTGTTCGTGTGGTTATTAGAGCTTCTTCCGGTGTTGATTGTAAGCTTTATTGCATTCTGGTCTGATAGAATGCATGGAATTATTTCAATCTTTTTTAATTTTTGAGGTTTCTTTTGTGCCCCAGTGTATGGGTGATTTTGGAGAAGGTTCCATGGGGTGCTGTGTAGAATGTATGTCCTTTGGTGCTTGGGTGGAGTACTCAGATGTGTTAATTCCGTTTGATATATGGTATTGTTTAATTCCAATGTCTCTCTATTAACTCTCTGCCCTGTTGACCTATCTAATGGAGGCAGTGGGGTATTGAGGCCCCCTGCTTTTAATGAGCTGGGATTAATCTGGGTCTTAAAGTCCTGTAGTATTGTTTTAATCAAGTTTGGTGCACCAGAGTTTGGTGAATATATGTTCATGATTGTAATATCTTCTTGACTTATTGTTCCTTTGATCAGAATGAAGTGGCCCTCTTTATCTCTTCTGATTAGTTTTAGTTTAAAGTCGATTTTGTCAGATATTAGAATTGCTATCCCTGTTTTTTTCTTAGGACCATTGCTTAGTATATATTTTTTTCCATCCTTTCACTTTAGGATAGTATCTGTCCTTAAAAGTGAGATGAGTTTTTGCAGACAACAAAAAGATGGGATTTGTTTCTTAATCCATTCGTATAGTCTGTGTCTTTTGACTGGGGAGTTCAGTCCATTAATGTTTAAAGTTATTAATGAAAGATGAGTATTGAATCCTGTCATTTTTTTGTGTTTTTATTCTTGCCTATAGCTGTACTTTTACACTGTTATACCCTCCTTGGAATTCTTTCTGAAACCCCTTGGGTATAGTCATTCCTTTCTTCAGCTCTTTGTATTGCTCCCAGAACTCTCTGAAGGGCTGGTTTTGTGGACAAGAATTCCTTCAGCCTATTTATGTCATGGATTAA
>NW_008348089.1:6472773-6489314 GCF_000622305.1 Nannospalax galili | reverse complement strand
TAAAACTGGGAATACTTTGGTCCAGGCTCTTCTGGCTTTCATAGTTTGCACTGAAAAGTCAGCTGTAATCTTAATGGGTTTTCCTTTGTATGTGACTTGTTTCTCTTCTCCAGCTTTCAGTATTGTCTTTTTGTTTTGTACATTTAGTGTTTTTACTGTGATGTGCTGTGGAGAGTTTCTTTTCTGGTCCTGTCTGCTTGGTGCTCTATATGCTTCTTGTATTTGTGTGGGCATTTCTTTCTTTAATTTTGGGAAATTTTTTTCCACGATTGTGTTGAAGATCTGGTCCATGCCATTGTCTTGGGATTCTTCTCCTTCCTGTATGCCTGTGATTCGTAAGTTTGGTCTTTTAATGGTGTCACATAATTCCTGCATATTCCGTTCTTGTGATTTCTTAAATTTTTCATAATCTTTGCTTGAGTGGTCTAGTTCGTCCACTTTATTTTCCAGTCTTGATAATCTCTTTTCCATTTCATTCATCCTGTTTGTGAGGCTTTCTCCTGTTATTTTTAATTGTCTTACTGAGTGTTTCATTTCCTTCTTCATTTCAGCCTGAGTATTCTTCAGTATTTCTGTTTTCTGAATTCATTCAGAAGTTTCTCCCTATCTTCCTTCAGTTCTTTGATTTCTTTGTTTGTGTGTTCTTTAAATTCACTGAATTCTTTTATCATGTTTATAATTGTTCTTTTGATTTCCATGTCCTGTATCATCTCTAGGGGGTTCTCATTTGCACTCCTCTTGAGGACTATTGGTATTGGTGGGGATATTTTATTTTGGTTTTTCATGTTATCATTTTTTTCCCTGAGATTTTTGGCATGTAAATTTCTTTTGTAGTTTTTGATTCTTGTGTGAGACTCAAGCCTTCATTCAGGTTTAAGTCTGCTTCTTTTTCTAAACTATATGTGCCTTTGTGGTTCTTCAGGATTTCCCACATGCCTAAGTCAGATGAGGATCAGATGCTCTCTGCTTTCTCCTAAGGTCTGGATCCCTCTAGGAAAGATTTTGGCCTCAGGAGTTTGGGGTTGGACTGGCCTGGGAGCCAGGCCCAGGAAAGATGCTGGTCTAGGGTAGCTGGTGGCCTTGCCACCCAGAGATGCAAAGGAAGAATGAGGAGGGAAGCAGCCCCAAGGGCTCCTGGAGACTGCACTGAGGAGCTGGGTTGGTCTGGATGCAAAGGATCAGGAAGATGAAAGGTCATCCCAGGCATCCAGGAAAGAGGCTGGTGTGTTGTGCAGGCCCAGGGAAGAAGAGGGAGGTGAGGGCGGGGCCAGTCCCACAAGCAGTGCTTCTTGGGACCCGAGAAGGAACTGAGTTGGTCTGGATGCAAAGGATCAGGAAGCAGAGGTGGTTTCCCGGGTGTCTGAGGCACCCAAGACAAGGAATGGGACAGGACCCAGGCTAGAAGGAGAGACCTGCAGGGGAGATGGGAGGGTGAATCAGGGTCGGGGAGTCAAGGCGCAGTGTGCATGATCAACTTAACCCGGAGAGAGAGGACTGTGTGTCCTCTACTTTATTTTTTATTGAGACAAGGTCATCTACTGATCTTTGAGCTGACTGTGTCTGGTGGGCCAGCATGCCCCAGGGATGTTTTCCTTCTCCAACTCCCTGTCACTGAGATTACAGACAAGTGTTATCTCACCACGTACACTTTTAGGTGGATGCTGGGCACTGAATTCATGTCCTCATGTTATGAACCCAGAACAAAGTTTGGGAAATTATAACCAGGTTTTTGTGTGCACATAGTTTTCAAGTCTCTTGAATAAGCAGTAAAATTTCAGGCTTGCATGGTAAGAAACGATTTATTAAGAGACCTTTAAAGGCTCTTCCACAGTAGCTCTGCTGTTTTGTAGTTCTATCAGTGGTGAATAAGATTACCAGTTATTCCACATCAATATTTACTATCAAGTTTTACAGTTTTTATTTCATAGTCTTAAAACTGTTTAGGAACCTCCAAAGATAATATAGGGGAATCATTTTCCTGATATAATTATGTTTCCGTTGAGTAGAGTTAACTTTAATTTGTAAGGTTTTCTACACGTTAACTCAAGAGTTTATAACTTTAATTGTACATAGGATCTATACTGTTTTCTAATGATGTACCTATTATCAATAAGAATGTTAATATTCACTGCTGTCTATGAGGCTATGAACTTATAAAAGTACTTCTTATTAATGTACGTCCAACAATTAAGTTTTGTAAACTGATAGAGAAAGGGCTGGCATAAATCAAACTTGGTTTTTATTTTAAAAATAATATCTCAAACCAATGTTTTCTTTAGTAAAAGAGAAAGAATACTTTGGGTACTTGCGAGTATTAAGGATTAATGTATAGTTATTGAACCAGTTTTCTATTGCTTCTATAATAAATTATGATATGTTTAGTGACTTGAAACAGCAGAAAGTTCTTGTGTTATACTTCTGTAGGTGAGAATTTGAAAGTCCAGGCATCTATGTCCTGCATGAAGGCAGCAGAAGTCTTATGTTCCTTGGGCCTTTATGGGGGAATCCCATAAGGAAGAACTGGACCCTTTGTCACCTCTAAGGTCACTTGCACTCTCCTTCATGGCCCCTTCTGCCATCTTCCAAGGCCAGGAAAGGCAGAGAAAGGCTTCATGTTACATCCCTTTGACCTAATTTTCCCCATTCTCCATCATTTAAGTACTCATGATGGTTGTATTCCATCACAAATTCACCTGATTACCAACAATACTTAACTCTCTAACTGCCTTTGCAGTATAATATAGCCACAGGGTCTAAAAATTAGTATATATCTTTGAGGACCATTTTCTGGATAAGATAGTATCTGGGAAAATCATGACATAGACAATTCATTTAATCAGATCTGAATTAAGCAGTTGAGTTTATATGATATGGATAAACCATGGATACAGGCATGGCAGATATTATAACTTTGTAAATATCACCTCTTATTTGAGAGACTATGACAGTTGTATGAGAACATGGAAGATATTTTTCCTGACATGATTGCAAATGTTATAAATATTTTATTTTCTATGCTTGCTCTTTTACTTAATGGAGAGCTGGGGTGAGCAACTTTATTTTAATCAAGAAAATGAATTGCATATTATTTACATAAATTTTTTAAAATGTGAAACCACATATGGTGGTACTGACTTTCAGTACTAGAGCACAGTAGATCTGAATTTTGTAAATATTACAGAATAATTTACCATTATTCAAATCAGCATGTGTAAATAATGAACTAAATGCTCAAACCAATATTTGAGAGGCTATTTTTCTTGTTTAATGCAGGCATAGAGGGACAGTTAATGTTTCTGCAGTCAACATGGCTGTTTTGAGCAGTTTAGAGTCAACACCTCTCCTTCCTGTTCTTTTCTCTGACTTTCTCCTTTTCCATTTCCTATGGGAATATTTATTCTACAAAATGATAAGGGTCAGACGTCGAGTATGAATGGCATAAAATCACTGCTTTCCTCCAGATTTGTGATCCTTGGTCTCATTAATGACTTAAAATTGCATAATAAGCCTTTCCATTTAGACAGTTAATAGATTAATCCAGTTCATGTGATATCCATCTGCTCAAATACAGTTTTTCAAAAAGAGTATCCATACCTCCTTAACTTATGGCCCATGCTACTTTCCAAATGGCAGATATAATTACTAAAGTATATAAGTACTACAGAAAGCATCTGAAGGAAGTCTGTGACCTTTGGAGATGAAAAATCACACACAAATCAGTTTGTAAATCTCTGAAACTCAGGCATGCAAGGATAGTATTTCAATAAATCATGTTCTGATAGTTTATTACATGCTTAGCCTTTGGTGCAATTTGACAAATCAGGACATTTGTGAAGACTGGAGGCTAATTTTATTCATAGCAAAGAGAGTGTTTAGAGAATGATTTCTAAAGTCCTATGTAGCTGTATAAATGAGACCAAAATGTATATTTAATAGTAAGAGAATAGTCATATCTTAGTATCAAAAAATCCTAGTAATATACAGCAGAAGCATCAGATTGTTTTGCTTCATTTTGATCTTCTGATTATTGGCATGCAGGAGAGTGTTTTGAAAACACAGAATATGAACATACACAAATATACAGTGTAGACATACAACATGGTAGTAAATTTGTACAGTGTATCAGCAGTGTAGCTACTGTATTGTTTCTGAAGCTTCGCAGGCCAATTCCAGGTTAGCTAGCTTACTGTGTGATTATTCAGGTTATTTTACAACCTGAGAAATTTACTTTGATGTTTTATTCAATAGGCCAACTATTTTATATCCAGTTTAATTCAGATAACTATAAAATAAGAAACAAAGAAGTTAAAACATATAGTCTTATATTTCATCCTCTAGTACCTAAAATTTATCTTATCAACTATTGGAATATTTTGCCTACTCAATGCTAAATTCCAAAGACTGATTAAAGAAACTAACTTAAACAATTTTGCTGTAAGCACATGCAAAAGATGTGCTTTTTCATGAAAAAGGTGTTTACTCTTTGTCACCCATTTGGTGTGCTGAAGATTAGTCATATGAAATCTTAATCTTCACGTACCTGTCATTGATATTGGGATTAGTGTTCCTGTGGTAATTGGCACTACTGTCCCTCGGTAACACTCAAATT
This sequence comes from Nannospalax galili, assembly GCF_000622305.1. Lineage (NCBI taxonomy): Eukaryota > Metazoa > Chordata > Mammalia > Rodentia > Spalacidae > Nannospalax > Nannospalax galili. Next base: position 6,484,705 of record NW_008348089.1, on the reverse strand, counting down.
ACCTCTCCCCTCTGTGCTGCTTCCATCTGACTCAAGGCTATTTACACTACATTCGGTCATATGCTAAATATTTGCAGATGTGTTATTTGAACTAATATGTGAATTTGTGGATTCTACATGTACTCAGAATATCTTTATAGATATTTAGAAAATGACAACTATGACTTCTGTCAGATGTGCTGGATGCTGACCTGTATCTTAGCGGTGCCCGAGGCTTACATCATTTTTCAAAGAGAAACATCCAAGTATTGATTTTCAGCCAAGCTTATCTCTGTCCCAAAGGTCACAATTTCAATGAGAATCCCTTATATATGGTTTTCTAGCACACCTGTTTTAGTTCCAGCTGAATATAGAAGGGTTAAAAATCAACCATGAATGAAAATACTCAAGGAGGAAATCAGGTTTCTTTTTGTCAAATATTAAAGAATTATAATCTTTAAGTAAAATATTTCAGGAATGCAATGTAATTTCTATTCCCTTTGGAACAGGTAACAATTTAATTTTAGTTGAAATACATTACGTCCATTATTAGTGATCCATTAAAAAACCCATACTATTCAAGACAAAAAAGCCGCATTAACATCACAGTTGTTGCCAAAGGGCGCTCTCCTTTAATCCTAGCTCTCAGAATCTGAGGCAGGAGGAGGCTTCAAGGTTGAGGCTAGCCTGTGTGACATAGGGAGATTATGTCTCAAAATAAAAATATAAACAAACAAAAACAAAACTATTCTAAATTTTCAAGTTAGGTCACATGTCATTGTGGTGTGCAGAATTCTAAGGTGACAGGTAAACTCACCACCCTTCTGGGGTACAATCCCTTCTATAGTTCCCTAGGACAGTGAATAGGAGGGTTCTTGCTTTCTGCCAGTAGGTGATGTTATAAAGACAAAGAGGTTTTTCATCTGTAGTGAATGTCCTAGATCATTCACCTTAAGCGATGGGGAATATATAGTTTTGTTTGATTGTCTCATGAAAGCCTAAATACTTCAATAGGGATAAGAGGGGATCAAATCAGATTTAAGCAAGATTTGATTTCCCTTTGTTGGCTTGAAGAAGAGGGCACATACAAAGATTGATGGGAGCCTCTAGTTCTAAGAACCACCAAATAAGCAAAGCCTTAGTTACTTCAATGTGATGGAAGCCACCCACCTCCACAAGCAACAGAAGGAGCTTGGAGGATTCCTTCCAGAAGTGCCGGTGGGAACCCTGCCCAGCTGACAATTCAATTTAGGTCTAATGATACCTCGAGTAGAGAACCCAAACACCATGTGACATAATTTTGACTTACAGAGTTATTAAAGACTGAATATTGTTTTAATGTGGTAAATTTGAGATGGTAAATTTTGCAGCAATGGAAAAGTGATAATAGGCTTATGATAAATTAATCCAAAGAAATGTTAAGTTACATGGTTTTTAATAGAATTTTATTAGATAATTAGTTTTTGGAATTTTATCCCAAATAGTTTATCAGATCATGAAGTATAAATTTAGACATATTTAAGAGTAACTATTATATGAAATCCAAAACAGATTATGAACCATTTCTTAAAACTAAGACCAAATTTTCTATGCACATTAAAATGTCCAGTGATTTATTTAATATTATGATTAAACATCAGTGAACTATTCTTGTAAAATGGAAAGTAACTACTTTCTCTACTAGAAAACAATGGAAATGACCACAAGAAAGTTTTAAAAATTTCATTTATTTCATTAATTGCTTTCATAAAAACAGATGTTTCAACATATTCCACAATGATTTCTTTTTCTTGCAAACCTAACCAATTACTATCATATTAAGGGTACATTTAAATTCCTTGTAACTTGAATTTTAAAATATACTTTTTAAAATTAATGTAGAACTCATTTGCTTTGTTGGGTCGCTTTTCTGCCACTTACTGCTAAGCAATAGACATGTTCCAACATAATCCTTAAAGTAACATCAACATATTTAACTAAAAATGTTAGTGACGAAGCAATGTTATCTCACTCCCATTGTTTCTGTGCTGGCCTAAGTTCCATCAGCATATTAATCCTAAACCAAATTCTGATAATTAATATGTCATGTGTATTGTCTCATTTATATCGTGATGACATTATGGAATTTATTGTTGTCTATTATTATCCTAACACACATGTCAGTGCCCTACATCCAGAAGATGTGTTGGTAAAGACTGTTTTACCATTGGCCTATTCTTCCACTAAAGTATAATTTCAAAAAACCTGAAACCATGAGCTTCACAAATATGATGGAAATAAAGTCAGTGATTTCTCTTATAATTAATGAAGGACTGAGTGACAATGAAAATAGTATAAGTGGTTATTTGTCCTATATTAGTATTATTTACATGTAAAAAGAGGACTCTTATTTTGCTTTGAGTATGTGTAATTCTGCCCTAGTATTTCTCACAAAGATCTTCCTGCCACAAACTCCTGAATACTGAGATCGAAGACATGCACCACCATGTCTGTCCCCCAATCAATACTTTTTAATGGTCATAATAAAGTGATATGTTCTTGTTTAATTCTTCTGTGATAATCATAGACAGAGATAAATGCAATCTCCCTCTTCTAAACTAATATAATAGTTTCCATCATTATAATTTTCTCATCTCAAACAGCCAAAGCTTGGATTTTAGCTTACCTCCTACAAGATAATACCTAAAGGACAAAGATTCCAGTGTTAGTATATATTCACGCTACTAAAATAGCATATTGCACATTCTTGGCATTCAGTAAGCATTTAATTCAGGCTTTTAGCTTTAGCAATAGATTTACATTTCCTAAGATTCATGCATTTGTTCAGGATTCACTGTTATATTTTTGACACATGTTGAAACTTAGAATAATTTATGGGTGATTTCAACAAAAGGTACATGCATGTCTAAAATTCTTTTTCCATTTAGTGATTATTCAGATTTTTAAAATCTTGAGTATGAAGGACATACCTGAAAACATGTTTAAAATATGACATGCATCTAAGTTTAGAATTTTATATTGTTCACAAAACTCTGCAAAAGAAAAGCAGAGCCCCAAACAAGGAATTGATCATTTACTTAAATTCCAAAATGTTAAAGTATATCACTTTATGGTGGATAGTTAAATATACTATTATATATTCTAAATTCTATAAGTATCTCATCCGTATTAACTGAAATGTCAGTTAGTCTATGAACCCCAGGTATGTTCTCCTCACAGCTCGTTAAACATGCAACAGTGAAGCCCTGTGGGAAGATGCAGCTCCTCAAAGCTGTTGAACTTTGGAGATGCTGGCAGCCTGTTTTAGGATATTAGGAAAACTGCATTGTCGTATTCTATTTAAGCTCTTGACATTTCTCTTATTTTGAAACATTCCAGATTACTAAGATGGCTCCATTATGAAATGACAGGTTGTATGTTGTTATCTGTTGAAAGTCTTATACTATCACCCTATGCACCAGGAGGAGCACATTGAATGTGAGCTTTACATATTGTTTCCCCTTTATTCAGGCATCAGCATTGCTTATCCTGCAGTAATGCTTGAACATTTAATTACATTACAATCTTAAGATAAATATTAATCTTTGAGTCAAAAGTTTGTGATTTCTGTGTATACCAAATTCATGTATGCTGGGGTTAATGAATTTATGAGGTTATACAGAAAAACAGTTAACATGTATTGTGTTATCTGGGGTGAGCATGTGGAATACTCAAAAATTATTGATCATTGGATGCCTTGCCCCTTGTTCCTTATTACTTTGTGTATCTTTAGATTCTTTGACTTCTCCTTTTGAATCAGAATAGGGGTGCCTACAACTCACAGACATTATTCTCCACCCTTAAGCAAAATAAAAATGTATTCATTCTTGTAGTACAAGACATGTGAACTTAGATGCTGGCTCGTGGCTCCTACTTGCACCACTCCATAGGTTGCCACTGCTTTTCTGTTAGGATCGAACTTTGCTTTTTACTTTTCATTATCCATCAAGAATCTTGGCCTTCTCACCCATGGCAGGGAGGGATTAAGCTGGGACTGATGCTGAGACCCATCTGTTGGCCAGTTGTGGCATGCTGGCCTCAGCAAGCCAGCACTGATACATGGGCTGATCTCAGTATATTACTCTAGTAAACACTCTTGGGAACAAATAGATTGAGAAAGGAGCCATCTTTGGAGGAAAGTCAGGAAAGGTGGATGAAAGAATTCTATACATTAATTAGTTTGTACAGTTTTGCCTGTTCAGAAGCTTCCACTGAAATTTTCATTGAGACCATCTGCCCTGTAAACAACATGAATCTTTTCCCAGCGGATCAGGAAATTATGAATTTAAATTAATGAAACTGTGGAACAAAATATTAAAAGAGTCTAGAAGGATTCAGCATGGTTACATTGTGTGCTAACTTTTGAAATCTCATTGTTATTATAAAAATAATTCTAGCAAAAGATATTGTTACACTATTTAAAAAAACATAGAAACATGAGCTCAAATAATGATAATCAAAACTTGTAACAAACTTAGGCATGACTTTTGTGTACAAACTTTGCAAACAGATGAAACAAAGGAGTTAAAGCTTTGTTTCATGTGGTTACTGGCTGTCTAACCATAATTACTCTACCAGCTGCGTGAGATACAGTCTGCCTTTAGATAGTGCCAATGTAAATAATATTGTGATTATTGACACTTGTCTATTATATATTCCTTTTATTTTAATGCTACACTATATTCTCATGCCTTAAATGATTTACTGAAGAATCAGTACTTTTTAATTTTGCCTGTCTATGAATGTTTTTGAGTTACTTCTCAAGTAATTCATCATAAGACATTTCTAGTTTACGACATTAAAGTCAGAAAAAATACTTGATGTTATTTTCACTGTCTTAATTTGTTAAGACATGTTTGGTGACTTCACATGTGATTAATTGTGGAAATGTTTATATATATATATTCTACTATTAGATGAAAAAGCTCTGTATGTCTGTCAGATGCTTTTTTCAGTTTTGCTTTAATTTTTGTAAACTTCATACCTTATATTTTGATTATATTTAGACCCCTTTCCCTACAACCCCCTTAATACCCACTCCCAATTTAATATACCCTATATATAATATACCCTATATATATATACCTATGGAGTCAAATTTTTGTCCCCAAATGCCATTTGGTGTAGGTCCATCCACTAGAGCCTCATTAAGCCTACCAAACCTCACCTCTGTAAAGAGATTGACTCCCTCCCAGCAGCTATTAATTGCCAATAGTTCAACGGGTAGGATTGGGGTTTATTATCGACTTCCCCAGGTCTATGCTGAGATTTTTTTCTGGCTTGAGCTTGAATGGGTCTTAAGCATGCTGTTACCATTGCTGTGAGTTCATATGAGTAACTTCCCAACTGTCCGGAACACTATTTTCCTTGAGGTCATCCACCACTTCTGGCTTGTACAGTCTTTCTACCTCCTTTTCTACAATGATCCCTGAACCTTGGGAATCAAAGATTTAATATAGTTGTCCTATTCATGAATAAGCACTTTGATATCTCTTATTCTCTACATGTTGGCCATTTGTGGTTCTCTGTGTAATCACCATCTGATAATGAGGAAGCTTCTCTGGTCAAAGTTGAGAGTTCCATTAATCTATGGGTATAACAATAAGCCCTTATGAGTCAGGTTAATATTATGTCTATTTAGCAGAATAATAGTAGGCTTCCCTCTATGTCTTGTGACCTGTCTAGACACAGGTCTTTAGGTCTCATTTCACTGCCAGGTATGGGCTCCATCTTGTGGAATGGACCTTAAATCCAGTCAGATAGTGGTTGGTTGCTCCTATAACATTTAGACCACTACTGCATCCATGGGCATAACTTGCCAGAGCAGTTATAATTGTAGCTAACAGGATTCACAGCTGGGTAAAATTGATGATTACTTTTCTCTCCTATTAATGTTCATAGCACTTGCCAGCACTATGAAAGCTTGTCAGTAGAGATGAGACTTGATTTCTCCTTGTTTGTTCTACATGTATGTAGTGTCTGAACAATAGGGTTTCACCATAAAGTTCTGATGGGCAACCAAGAGCGGGGCAATACAGTATTCTTGAGGGTCAATAGCTTCAAAAGAGAGAGACCATTACTGGCACTGGGCTTTTACTTTGCTAGCTTAAGGTGTCTGGTAGGGCAGTGCCCTCCTGTTATAGGGTAACTCCTTTTAATCTTTTTTTTAAAAAAAATATATACATGTTTGCTTTAAGGAGCTTCTATATGGATAGGTTTCCATAAGGCTTTTTCTATAGTACTTCGATGTGAGTTATCCTTCCCTATTTTTGTTAGATCCCTCCTCCCGCTTCTGCCCTTACCTCTCATTCCCCATTCTGTTTAACCCTTCCTACTGCATTAATCCCCTTTTGCCTTATATTGGGGCATTCTATCTCCCCTCTCATGAAGTCTCCTTTCCCATGAAGCCTTCCACTCATGGAGATTTTATATTTGTTAAGGTTTATTTTATGGCCCTGAATATGGATTCTGAGTAAAGATTCCTTATGAACTTGAGCATGTATGTCGTATACTTGGATGAGTATTCTATGCTTTCAAGTTGGCGTTTCAGGCTTCTACATTTTCTCCCCTGACAAATGGTTAATTTGAGCTAATGTTCTATTAGTATTGAAAAGATATTGAAAGCACTGACCTAACTGCGCATGCTCATTCGCCTGCTTTGCTTTGGGTACTTTAAAGGTCTATAATTAGATGTGAAAACATGTCAGATTTTTCCATCCTCTTGAACTTCAACCTCTTTTCCAATATGGAGTAAGTTTCTTTATGCCTACTAATGCTCCCTAAAATCTATTAGGTTACTATTAACATATCATCACTTGCCCTTTTTTATTGGTATTTACATTGCATGTGCTGCTTTATAATTTCATTATGATCTATGTCTGCATATGAAGGCTAGTTTTTATAGGCACTATATAGTTAGGTATTGTTACTTGACTCAATTTCACATTCTTTGCCTTATGAATGATTATCTCTACAGCTCAATTTGCATCTTAGTGCATTTGTCTTATGAACGTTAATGTATGCATAGTATTCCATTATATAGCCAAGTGTCCAAGTGTTTTATAAGCACAAGCAGTCTCTAGGCTGCCTAGCCACATTTGCATTGATTTGCCCAACAAAGAAACTATAATCCCAAGTAAGAAAATACAGTTTATTACTCCTGGCAAAATAAATAATATGATATTCAAGTTTGCATCGGTTTCCGTATTTTCATCTTCTGGAATCTTATGAAGAAATGGAAAGCGTGCAGGCCAATAGGCTTGTAGGGTTCTTTGTCAGGGGAGAAATACCCTGATTCTTATAAGGAGTTAGATAACAATTTTTTCAACATGAATTTTCTGAAAACATCTAATGTATTAGAAGACAATACTTCAAATAGTTCTTGTAAATATTTTTCATTATAAGAATTAAAAGGTTTATGATATGATTGGAACAAAGCTAGCAAAAGTTCTGAAAACCCACTTCTATATGTGAGGATATCTGGAAAGAGGAAGAACAGGTGAGCAGAGGCTGCAGTCCCTGTGTCTGTGGAATAAAGGCATTTCATTTGCTGAAGGATGTCTCCGAGCTTTGGCAGCACTCCAGATCCTCAGCCTGCTGTCTGCTGTTGCCCTGGTGTGTGTTCTCAGAACTGCCAGAAAATAATGGCTTATCTTGTACTTTGGCACCCCAAGTCTCATTCAACTGATTTTTACTGGCACAGTCTGCTGGCACTCTGGGGATTGGGGAAGGGTAGCTCTCAGAGTCCCCGATATGTTTGGAGAGAGTACAGATGAAGGAGGAGGATGCTGAATTGACAACAGATAATTCTCAATGTCTTTATTAATGTTATTTTAAACCTTTAAAAACAATTCTTTAGTAAATAACTTTACACAGCCCTTTTGGCCCATGTGAAAGGACTCCTGTTGGATAGATTCCTAGAAAGTACAGGCTCACAGTGTATGCCTATCTTACCTTTTGATAGATGGCACCAAATAATCTTTAACAAATATTTGCTTTCCAGGGAGTAACTCCAGGAGGCAGGAAGGACAAAAAGGCATGCTTGCAAATGATGTAGGAGCCAAAGTTAGTGCCCTAGTCTTTTAGCCATGTTGATTCAAGGTTTGGGTGGTGACTGTAGAAAGATGGAAGTGTGGTTAGCTGTTGATAATGTATCACCAAAAGCCATTTAGAAAGATAGAAGAAATAAATGTTTCGGTATCTTCTCTCACAAGCAGTGCATGAGCACCTGTGGCATGCATAGTGTGCTATGAATTTGGTGTGTGATTCTCATCATTTTCCCTGATGAGTTATTGTGATTTATGTGCCAAGTAATTTGTTAGAGATCACTCACTCATCTAGTAACCAGTAAGCAGAAGACTCAAAAGCAGCTGTGAAATATGATAAAACCCACAGAACTCTTTCAGGAATCCCCTTTTCCCTGCAGAGACACCTTTAAGGCTTGTATTATTTATTTATTTATTTATTTATTTATTTTGATAACGTTTTAAAAATTTGTTTCTATTGAATTTTTGTGTATTTCATACAGAATATCTCAAAAAATCTTAATCATGTTTATACCCCCATCCCCACCAGCACCCTCCCATACCCCCCCCAATCTTAGGTGAAGAAATATTGGCAGCTGATTAGTATGAGGTGAGGAAGAGATGATCTTCCTGAAAAAAAAGGGACTCTACAAAGGCTGACTAGACCTCAATGGATGGACTTGCCCTGGGGAATGTCTAGGGAAACTGACTTTACACAGTGGGCCTTAGCATGGATGACAGAGTATAAGCCTTGTATTATTTTCAATGGCTGGCTGTTTTACTTTATTGAAGGTTACTATGAAAGTTAGAAAGAACTTAGGCTCTGGAAGTGTAAAGGCTTGGATCTGAATTTGAGTGTCAGCCCACTGTGATGATTAGCTCTAATTGTCAACTTGCTACAACCTAGAATCACCTGGAAAGAGAATCTCGGTGAGGGATTATGTACTGTGGTCATGCCTGTGGGGAACTGTCTTAATTAGATTAACTGATGTGGGAGGACCTAGCCCAAAGTGGTTGCACCATTCCCTAGACATGGGGTCTTGAACTGTGTAAGAGGTAAGCACAAGCAAGCAAGTAAGCATGTGTGAATTTGTTTCCTTCTGCTCTTGACAGTGGACATGATGTGACCAATTGTCTCAGCCTCTTGCCGCTATGACTTCCTGTAATGATGGACTGTAACCTGGAATTGTAGGCCAAATAATCTCTCTTTCTAATTCATATTGTTATTTGTCAGTGTATTTTATTACAGTAGCAAAAACAAAACCAGGGCACCCACCATTTACTATGTGAGATTTTTGGGCCACTCAGTTAAGCTCTCTGAACTTTAGTCCTAACATCTCTTAAGTAGATAAAGTAATAAGATTGTTATTATAATTAAAAAGAAAATGTACAATTCATGTATCACATTATTACAGGATTAATTATGTGTGCACACAGAGGGCAAATGGGTAGAGAGTAGAGATTTAATGATTAGCAAAATTTGAATGCTGTGAAACTAAATGAAATGGTTTTGTTTTTGCTACTGGAGAGTAGAGATTTAATGATTAGCAAAATTTGAATGCTGTGAAACTAAATGAAATGGTTTAGATGTGCTATAAGTAATGTTTATATATAATAGAAATATAAACTTCTAACTTTGATATTTCTAACCTGTTAATGTCTAATGTCAAATATTGTATTCCTATTATTTTTTTTACAAATGAAGCAAGCTACAAAGAAGGAAAAATATTTGAAGGGAGAAATTATAGACTGAACAACTGTACCTAAACTGGAGCAGTGAAATATATTTTAAATGTATTCAATTTGTCTTCACGTTTTGTTCATTTGGAAAATTGGTTTATGGCACTGCATCGCCACAGTTTTTATTTTGAGAAGGGGGATCATGACCATAATTCAGATAACATGAGAACCTGGGAAGATACCAGTGTACTAATGATGTTTGCATTTGAATATCCTTTGACTACTTACTAACAATTAAATGCGCTTTTTTATTTTTTGAACTTTTGATTGCCAGTGTGGATATAGTGATCAAATATTTTTGTGCACATACTGTGTCTTTTTAAAAAAATGCTAGGAAGGAATACATTTCAATTGTGTGTCGTAGCATATTCTTAGCAGTATATCTCTACTTTTATATTATGTTCATTTACAATTAAATTGCATTGGTCCCTTTTCTATAAGATACTTGAAATTCTTGCAGGATCCTATACTTTTTAGGTTTATGCTATACAGAGACACTTATTTAGACATATTAATCTTTGCTCAAATTTTTGCCTTTAAAAACAGATATAGAATGCATTTAATTTTTATAATATGGAAGAGTTAAATGTACACCACAGAAACTATTATCAGTAAGTTATCCCTTTTCTCTTCCTTGCCATGGGCAATACTCTATCCACTGTTATTTTTGTTTTGTTTTGTTTTGTGGTGCTAGGGTGTCAGCACAGTTCACAGAGACCTAAGTAACCTAGATTCCATCAGTGACCTACACACACGACCCCTATTATTATATTTCTGTGTGTTGGAGTTCATATTTTAATTTTTTCCTATATTTACTAGAAAACATTTTAAATATCTATTATGAATGACTTACTTTTACTCTTATTTTGAAAGTGTTTTGCAACATCTCCTAAAAAGCAAATGGCATGGAGAAGCAGCAAAGAATGAATAAAAAATGTTTATTTTGAGAGGTTTATTTCTGTATGTATCAGACATAGTAATGAACATGCTATTCAGGCTGTCCTGCTCTAAAACAACACTTCAGACTATGAGAGACGCTGTGACACGTACACAAATAAATATTATGAATATTGATGCTGCCACTCGGATTCAGGCTGTGGTTTTGCATTTGCATACCGTGTAGTTGTCTTTCTTGAATGTGTTGTTACACATAAATGTTGGCCTGAAGGTATTTTCATGACTTTTTCTGCTTACATGTGTTAGAGAAATGAAGCATTCCAGTATCATAGTAATCACTGCTAATAGAGAGAAATACAGTAAGAACCACTCCTATTAGGGAACAATGAAGAAGTCACATACAGGATTAGTTATGCATTCAGTTAAGAGGTCTTCTGATCTCCTGAAAATGCATTTCATTTTCACCAAAAGTTTAAAACATGTAATGGCATTTGTTGACTCACTGTCTGTAAAACTATAAAAAAAGTGTTGGCTGTTTTGAGACATTCATACATATTTAATGTTGGCTCAGTACTGAATGAGCAAACCTTATCTAAGTGACCCGGTTCACTCATTCTTGAGCATAACACATGCCTTAGTCGCTGAGTGGAGGTATCGCTAAGGCCGGTCTCACAGTCTCCTACCAGATGGCTTTTCCATGTTGATCAAAGGCATTTCAGATTGATGTTTATAACTGGAGTCAACTTGATGGCATATTCAAACACTGGAGTACTAAGATGAAGTGGAAGCAAGCATCTCCCTCTTACTGTGATATCTAATTCACTAGATCCCGACATTTTAAAGTGACAAACCCATTACAAATCTGAAGACTGACTTTTTTCCTGTAGTGCTTGAACCCTGAATGCTTCATAAGCCCTTCATTTACTGCTGTTCCTATTGTATTTCTTTCATTTGAATTATTGATAGTAGCATCATATTTCTCACAACTGAACTTTAGAATGTTGGTGGCTTGTCATGACTTTGTCCTTGACATATAATCCTGATTGATTCATGTAATACGGACATGAAAGAAATCTCCTTGCATTTCTCATTAAGAAATGGGTTGCCTCCTCCTAGCCTGCACTACTATCCTCAGGCCTCTTGGGGTAAGTCTACAGCGCAGCACTCCGCGCCGGGACTCCCTAAGCCTCATTCACCCTTCCATCCCCCCCCACCTGCCGTTCTATACTCCTAGTTTGGGCCCTACACCATGC